>NC_091157.1:13227554-13278377 GCF_040958095.1 Procambarus clarkii
CAGGAGGGTAATAGAGCACTACGTCAGGAGGGTAATAGAGCCCTACGTCAGGAGGGTAACAGAGCACTACGTCAGGAGGGTAATAGAGCCCTACGTCAGGAGGGTAATAGAGCCCTACGTCAGGAGGGTAATAGAGCCCTACGTCAGGAGGGTAACAGAGCACTACGTCAGGAGGGTAATAGAGCCCTACGTCAGGAGGGTAATAGAGCCCTACGTCAGGAGGGTAATAGAGCCCTACGTCAGGAGGGTAATAGAGCCCTACGTCAGGAGGGTAATAGAGCCCTACGTCAGGAGGGTAATAGAGCCCTACGTCAGGAGGGTAACAGAGCACTACGTCAGGAGGGTAATAGAGCCCTACGTCAGGAGGGTAATAGAGCACTACGTCAGGAGGGTAATAGAGCCCTACGTCAGGAGGGTAACAGAGCACTACGTCAGGAGGGTAATAGAGCCCTACGTCAGGAGGGTAACAGAGCACTACGTCAGGAGGGTAATAGAGCACTACGTCAGGAGGGTAATAGAGCACTACGTCAGGAGGGTAATAGAGCACTAAGTCAGGAGGGTAACAGAGCACTACGTCAGGAGGGTAATAGAGCACTACGTCAGGAGGGTAATAGAGCACTACGTCAGGAGGGTAATAGAGCCCTACGTCAGGAGGGTAACAGAGCACTACGTCAGGAGGGTAATAGAGCCCTACGTCAGGAGGGTAACAGAGCACTACGTCAGGAGGGTAATAGAGCCCTACGTCAGGAGGGTAACAGAGCACTACGTCAGGAGGGTAATAGAGCACTACGTCAGGAGGGTAATAGAGCACTACGTCAGGAAGGTAATAGAGCACCATTCATGACTCAAGGACGTAATTAATTAAATTGTCGTAACTGTAGATACAAATCCGGTTCGTAACTCAAGGGGGGACAGTCCCCCTTCATACGTCGAGGGGGACAGCCCCCCCTTCATACGTCGAGGGGCACAGCCCCCCTTCATACGTCGACGGGAACAGCCCCCCCCCCCCTTCATACGTCGAGGGGAACAGCCCCCCCTTCAATACGTCGAGGTGGACAGCCCCCCTTCAATACGTCGAGGTGGACAGTCCCCCTTCATCACGTCGAGGGGGACAGCCCCCCCCCCTAACACCTCGAGGGGGGCCAGACAAAGAGGATGGGTAATAGTGACTTGCGTTTATCAAACATATTCACACTTTTGTAACTTTTGTAACAGAATATCTGACGCTGGACATTGAGCATCTTACAAATATGATCATAACAGCTTATGAAAACACTGAGATCACACTCTGCATTTGATTTGTATTGGTATTCAAATTACCATTTTTTTTTCATTCGTACCGTAAAGTGAATTTTTATTTTCATTTGTTTTTGTGTTTTATTGACATTTTACTTTGATTTACATGGTTTGACTTTTTACAATGTGAATTTATTCTCTGCAGTATATATATATATATATATATATATATATATATATATATATATATATATATATATATATATATATATATATATATATATATATATATATATATATATATATATATATATATATATATATATTTAAATTGCATTACACAAAATGGGTTACAACATTGGTTACATGCAGGGGACAAGGCTACTTGTCACAAGTTGTAGAGCTCCTCCAGCTCCTCAGATGGCGGGCAGGAACCATGGATGCAGTGAGCATTTCCTCTCTGGATCGCCACATTACGGCGCTGAATGAGGAACCTGGCGGTGCTAGGGGTCTTTAGTTGTTTCAATTAGCTTGGACCCCATCTCCTTCAGAAAATAACAGCATTTTTACCCCAGGCACCAAGTGTCTCTGAGGCACTGGGGATAAAATTGTAGTGGTGATCAAGGTCTCTGTATTTACGTGACTTGGCTGCTTCCCGGTAATTGCCAGCTCCTCCTGCCTATGCAGTACTGAAGTCAACATAGGTGTTGGCTAAGGTTGAAACTCACGTGTAGTCCCACACCAACTGTCAACCATTCTTCCAGGGGTTCACTGTGATCGCGCTTGGGCGGCCAACAGGATCATCAGAGTTGCAGGGCATTAGGTAACGGGGTTCTCTCTCTGCTGGAGAACCGGGTATGGTAAGGCTTCTCTTAATAATTTCGTTAACCTCGCCGTGTCTTGCATGCCATCCTCCTGTGCTTTGGCAAATAAGGCCATGCCATTCGTACCCTTCGGCCACTGCCTCGCTGCAAATATACCTGTATTCGGTGTGGACTGGGGCAGCTAGACGGAGAGTCACATCAATTCGAAGGGCCTGCGGTGTGAGACATGTGCCGGTTGCTGACACTGGCGTTGCTAATAGGAAGTCACCTGCATGGGGAGCTGCTACAGCTCGAGCAGTGTCATGTGGTGTTGTTGTTGCAGCTCCTAGGCATGTTGCAGCCGCTTGGTCTACAATGGGGTGATCCCAGCTGGATTGCTTGTGAGCTTCAGAAGGCGGGAGTTGAGGTGCTGGTCCTGCGAGAGAGACCCATTTGGTGGTGCAGACCGTAACGCTAGGGTTTCGTACCCGTGCTTGTTGACCTAGGTACTCAGGTAGGATTTCCTTCACCAGGTTGTCAGACGCCACTGAAGAGGACAGGAACGCTGGTACAGCAATTTGTGCTGCTGTGCGAACGCCGAGGCCCCCGAGTCTGACAGGGAGGGAGGCCTGTTTCCACTGTTAGTCGCTGAGAGAAAGGTTGAGGGCTTTTTCTAGCGTTGATTTTAGCAGGCTGTCGTACTCTTCTAATTTAATAATATTGAAAGATGGCAAACATCTAAGAAAGTAGGTCAGCCTGGGGAGGGACAAGCATCTGGTGATGAGGTAAAGTGCATCATGAGCATCAATGTCTTCAATCCTCTCATCCATCCTCCAAGTCAGCAGTCTTCTAACCAAGGACCTCGTCGATGGCCTTCCCTCCAAGAGGAGCTCCTAGGAGTGTGCTGTCCTCAGGGTTGGTTATATGGATATCGGGCAAAACAACCTTTATACGCTCTATTATGTGCTGGTTGGTGGAAGTTATTTCGCACTTGGAAGAGTTCAGGGTGAGGCTTAGACTTGCTCCTTGCTCCTGAATTATTCTTATGTCCTTCAGGAGGGAGTCTGGGGAGCCGGCTAGAGTACCATCGTCCCAAAACCAAATGTTGAGCTCACTGGACAGGTTATCCGTGCTGGCTAGGGTTCGAGTGTCCTGGTGGGAAAGTGTTCTAAAGTTGTATAACTTCACTTGCATGTTTAGGCAAGTTAGTGCATAAAAGCATAGACGCAGTGTTCTCCCATATTAACAGGGACTTGATGAAAGAACGTGAGTGACCTCTCACTAGCTCTGGTTCCCTTGGGAGGTGGTGACATTTAGGGGGTTAAAATACCCCGAAATTTTCATCTCTTTCAAGGGTCTGAGCTGGTGTAGTGGGCTAAAGGTGTATCAGTTATGCCAGTTGCTGTGAAGCATCTGTGCTGGCAAGGGTTCGAGTCTCCTGGTGGGAAAGTGTTCTAAAGTTGTGTGTGTGTGTATATATATATATATATATATATATATATATATATATATATATATATATATATATATATATATATATATATTTGTGTGTATTTAACAATTCCTTACTAAATACACACAAATGCAAATGGTATTAAATAATGTAATTATAGTCATCATAGAACATTGTTTATAAACAAACACACGACAAATACCAACAGCACAGGAGACCATCACCAGCTGGGAATATTCACAGTCGGCAAACTTGAGCGTTGAGCAACCGCTTGAGGGCTGGAAGGGCCTGGAGGAAGCTCTGATGCTTCAGATAACAGTATTTCCTGAGTGTCTGTTGGCAGTGATAACAGTGCTGGATATCATCACACTGTCCACTGTGGCAGTGTTGGATATCATCACTGTCCACTGTGGCAGTGTTGGCTATCATCACTGTCCACTGTGGCAGTGTTGGCTATCATCACTGTCCACTGTGGCAGTGTTGGCTATCATCACTGTCCACTGTGGCAGTGTTGGCTATCATCACTGTCCACTGTGACAGTGTTGGCTATCATCACTGTCCACTGTGACAGTGTTGGCTATCATCACTGTCCACTGTGGCAGTGTTGGCTATCATCACTGTCCACTGTGGCAGTGTTGGCTATCATCACTGTCCACTGTGGCAGTGTTGGCTATCATCACTGTCCACTGTGACAGTGTTGGCTATCATCACTGTCCACTGTGGCAGTGTTGGCTATCATCACTGTCCACTGTGGCAGTGTTGGCTATCATCACACTGACCACTGTGGCAGTGTTGGCTATCATCACTGTCCACTGTGGCAGTGTTGGCTATCATCACACTGACCACTGTGGCAGTGTTGGCTATCATCACTGTCCACTGTGGCAGTGTTGGCTATCATCACTGTCCACTGTGGCAGTGTTGGCTATCATCACTGTCCACTGTGGCAGTGTTGGCTATCATCACTGTCCACTGTGGCAGTGTTGGCTATCATCACTGTCCACTGTGGCAGTGTTGGCTATCATCACTGTCCACTGTGGCAGTGTTGGCTATCATCACTGTCCACTGTGGCAGTGTTGGCTATCATCACTGTCCACTGTGGCAGTGTTGGCTATCATCACTGTCCACTGTGGCAGTGTTGGCTATCATCACTGTCCACTGTGGCAGTGTTGGCTATCATCACTGTCCACTGTGACAGTGTTGGCTATCATCACTGTCCACTGTGGCAGTGTTGGCTATCATCACTCAGTCTACTGATCACAGAAGACTTCCTCTCACAATATTACACAACACGACACTACAAATGAAGTTGCCCAAATTTGCTCTTGAACACCTTACTAAATGAAATAAATAGTTCCAAAACTATTGAACAATTTCTCAAATTAAACAAAAGCTGTTCAAAATTATTGAACAACCTCGAAAATTGAGTGAATTTTTCCAAATTTGAAACAATTTTCCAAATGAGATCAAGATGCCAACATTATAGAACATCTTCCAAAAATGTTTCAATGTGTAGCGCGACGTTTCATCAATTTAAAACAGCTGCGTGGTATATATAGTTGATGATCATACTGTATTCGATGAAGGTGATGAATGCCGTGTGCTTGAGGAGTCCAGAAACGCATGTTAGATCCCATTGCATGGCTTTAGTACGTTCTCAATGCCATTCAATGTGAGTAAATTAGTTACTTTTGTATACACCTAGGTCATACTCATCCTGTGAATTGTAGTGGATTCCTATACTCATCCTGTGAGTTGTAGTAGATCCCCCATGCCAATCCTGTGAGTGGTAATGGACCCCATACCCATCCTGTGAGCTGTAGTGGACCCCATACCCATCCTGTGAGCTGTAGTGGACCCCATACCCATCCTGTGAGCGGCAGTGGACCCCATACCCATCCTGTGAGCTGTAGTGGACCCCATACCCATCCTGTGAGCGGTAGTGGACCCCATACCCATCCTGTGAGCGGTAGTGGACCCCATACCCTTCCTGTGAGCGGTAGTGGACCCCATACCCATCCTGTGAGCGGTAGTGGACCCCATACCCATCCTGTGAGCGGTAGTGGACCCCATACCCATCCTGTGAGCGGTAGTGGACCCCATACCCTTCCTGTGAGCGGTAGTGGACCCCATACCCTTCCTGTGAGCGGTAGTGGACCCCATACCTATCCTGTGGGCGGCAGTGGAAAAGATTAAGTTAGGCCTTTAATTGTATTTTGATAGTTATGGGAAATCAGGTGAACGGATTGTACACGAATACAAGATATAGTTTCATGACATCCTTCCCTCCGGAAAATTACAATCAGATTTTAAAAATCCCTTCCAGTGGGCAACAGAAAATAAACAATATGACTTCCAATAGTAAAAAAATAAACAAATCTAAACAAGAGTATTGAAAAGCAACAATAATCAGAACTCATATAGAATAGAAATGAAGTTAATGATCTTTAAAAGTAATGTCAGTAGACCTAACGTTTAAAGAAGACACTAATATCCAGGAAAATGATAGGGTGGTTAATGAGAAAATTCCAAACAAGGGCCCCTGCAACAGTGATGGCGTGGCAGAGACCTATCTCGTATGCAGTATTGCTGAGTCCCCTTTCACGGCAGACGAGATTGCCGAACTAAAAACTATAGATATTCTCACACATGACACTAAAATCAAAATGGCGTGATATATCTATCTGCAAATCTTTAGAGCGGGAGAGTGGAAGGAGGTCCTGGGGGGAGACCCAGGACGCTTGTTCGATACTACTTTCCTGAAGAAAAAAAAATCGTCATATCTTGCTCGAATGATTTTCTCATAGTAACATCCGCACAGAATCAGTGAAGAACTTGAACTTTGGGGACGAACTCAAAGCACTGACACTGTCCGCCATGGACACGGAATCGTAAGAGACAAGCTCACACGGTACTCATGGATAATATCGGGTTAGGTTCCAATCCTGCACAATATAATTACAGTATACTGGTGTGAGAGAGATATGGAAAAAAAGGTCAGAACACATTTGTCATTTGTCACAGAACACATGTCATCATTTGTGAATTTGGTCATCATGATGGTCGAAAGTGAAGTTATTTGAGAGTGTCTAAGCTTGCGTGGTGGTGAACTGTGGCACCTACACAAATCTGATTTGATTAAACTGAATTGTGAATGGAAGAAATCATATAGATGTTTCCTGGGTTCTCCATCCTCACACTCACTGTACTTTCCTACCTGGCTTGATGTCCGCAACCACGCTTGAGGAAATAATTCATTAACGAATGATATCATTCTAACGAATGATATCACTCTAACGAATAATATCACCCTTCCAGTAAAGTCAGTCAACTGCTTATTTCTTCAGGCACTCGTCAATGGCCACTCTTACTTTAACATAAATATCTGATTAATTGTTAGGAAATGCAACCTATGAATGAGTGATACAGGAATGCACTCAAAAAGGGGTCACACTAAGCAATGACATTTATGTCTCTAATACTACAATAAGGATCGAGTGAGGTGATTGGTGCCTAACTCCAGCTATTAGTTGTCTACCGGGTCTGCTAGCTTCCCTCTCGATCAATGAAGAGCCATCAAACAATTGTATGCACAAAGTGCATACAGAATTCACTTGGATGCTGATTCTGGTGTCAGCTCTTGAAGGAACGCGCCCTCAAGTGTACGGAGCTTCCTCTGATCATTGGTGTGTGTGTGATGTGTCCTTCACTCAGTCCAGGCGACTCAGGATGGTGTTGTGGTGTTGAGAGTGATGTTCCTTAATACCTCCTTCTTGTAAATGAAGTGTAAGACATTTACTCAGAGTACTTGTGGTGTGTCCAATATAGCGTACATTTCGGAGCACTCAGTCTCCAGAATTGCATTTGTATTGATCCACTACATTAGTGCACCTCAGTTTATCAGAGGAGGCAGAGATGTACCTGGTTACCTGGTTGATGGGGTTCTGGGAGTTCTTCTACTCCCCAAGCCCGGCCCGAGGCCAGGCTCGACTTGTGAGAGTTTGGTCCACCAGGCTGTTGCTTGGAGCGGCCCGCAGGCCCATGTTATTTGTCATAGTGAGGGGAAGTTGTACGAGGGTTGTTATAATAAGTGATAGGACGAATTCTTGCATCTTCACAGCATGGTTTACAATGCCTGTCAATTATATCTCGTGTCGATTGATTGATAGATGAAGATTAAGCCACCCAAGAGGTGGCACGGGCATGAGTAGCCCATAATATCTCGCGTCGCCTTTTCACCCTTCTTATATGCCTGAGTAAGTGCATTTTTATAATGAACTACAATGTCTTCCCTTGGGGGGACGATTATCCTTCCCTGGGGCCTGATTATCTTCACTCAGGTGGCGACTTAGCCTCTTGCGATCTCGTCGAATACTGTATTGCTGTAGTCGTTATTCACAATACTTTTGCGGATTCACTGAAGTTCGGGATGCAAGAGCTGCCAAGAGGAGCATGTACGTATTGCACGACCTACATATACGTTGATGACGCTTCTCTTATGCCATAAGAGAAGCGTGTTTACTTTGCGCCCTGGAGAGGTCACTCCGGACCGACAACCAGAGCGCAACTCCATAGTCTCCTGACACTGATGGATGCCTACTACTATTACACCTGTCAGTGCATTCACTCTTACCGTTCATACATTGTCCTGCGTCGGTTGGTTTACGGTACACACCTGTGACGAATCTACCCGAATTACCACCCACAAGAACATCGAGGAATGGAAACCTGCCGTCTACACCGTTCTCAACAGTGACCGTCAAGCCTGAAACTTCTTGAAGCGTTGCCTTGAAGCCTTTTTAATGTATTTTCATCTTCAATATTTGGCGAACATACATGAGCTATATATTAGGGCTCAGCACATCTACTTGGAATGTGCTGAGCCCATCAACATGCGTATGGCACATGTTGTATGATTCAACATGTGCCAAAAGTACCTGGGGGAACAAGACCCCCAAAGGGGGACCCCATTGCCACACCATCGAACTGGAAACAAAACATACCTTCTGGGCACAGGAAAGGGGGTCCTGTGGATTCAATGGAATCCCAGGTTGTATAAACTTTCCATGTCGTGGTGCAGGGGTAAGGGGCGCTACTGGGAGTAGCAAGGTCGCTGGTTCGAGTCACCGCATTGCTTTAATTAATTTTCTCAAAAATATTATTAATAAGAACAATAGAGCGTGCATCTGAGAACCCCCAGCGCGCAGGTTCGAGCCCTCACCACGGCTCCTGTGGGTTGGTTCATTAATATATCACGATAATGTGATATCTCTGTATAATAACAATAATTATAATATTAATGTTAATAATACAAAATTAATAATGAGAACGTTATGAATAATAACACATATTCACCACAATTAAACACTCAACAATTCACTCCATCAAGTGAACAATTACGACACTCGTTACTTCTAAAAACAAAAACAGAAATTATTTAATAATGAGACTCATGTAGGCCTCGATACTCAGGGGCCTCGTAGCCTGGTGGATAGCGCGCAGGACTCGTAATTCTGTGGCGCGGGTTCGATTCCCGCACGAGGCAAAAACAAATGGGCAAAGTTTCTTTCACCCTGAATGCCCCTGTTACCTAGCAGTAAATAGGTACCTGGGAGTTAGTCAGCTGTCACGGGCTGCTTCCTAGGGGTGGAGGCCTGGTCGAGGACCGGGCCGCGGGGACACTAAAGCCCCGAAATCATCTCAAGATAACCTCAAGATAGGCAACAGGCAGCCAGTCCCAACATATTCATAAAAACAATTCAAACGTTTGTAAATTATTGACTAATAATTGATAATTAAATCCTATAAATTTCAAGTATGTTCACACTGCACTAGATAAATGTATATATAATATTTACTCACTAGTTATTTTGAAAAAAAAATAAATGTACATAATAATAATGAGAAAATCAGTAAGTGGTTAGGGAGCTTGTCTGCCGAGTGGACAGCATGCTGGACTTGTGATCCTGTGGTCCCGGGTTCGATCCCGGGCGCTGGAGAGAAACAATGGGCAGAGATTCTTTCACCCTATGCCCCTGTTACCTAGCAGTAAAATAGGTACCCGGGTGTTAGTCAGCTGTCATGGGCTGCTTCTTGGGGGTGGAGGCCTGGTCGAGGACCGGGCCGCGGGGACACTAAAGCCCCGAAATCATCTCAAGATCAGAAGTACAATGAGGATTCGAACCCCTCTCACTTAATATTCCCAAGCTAGCGCCCTAGACCACTACACCACGACATGGTAAAAGGCATTGCAACCTGAGATTCGACTTAATTTAATCCTCTAGGGACCATCAATACTCAGAATAGACCTAAAACGTTGATAAAGCGAGAGGGGCTATTCAGTAAATTCAATTTTAATAATAAAAGGATAGACTGGGAGATAATAAACAGGGAACTTACAAACATTCCATGGGGAACTGTTCTAAATAATACAAGTCCTACAGAAGGAATAGAAAACTTACTTCAGAAGCGTATCAAGTCTGTCTGAAACACGTTCCTTTGAGGAAAGCCAGAAAGAGATCTAACGTAGAAAGAGAACGCAGACGACACTATAAACGCAGGAAAAAAATAACGGAACTGCTTATGCAGACACGAATTTCCCGTCAAAGAAGGAATAATTTAAATAGGGAGATTGAAGAAATCGAGCGGAAATTGAAACACTCATATGAAACTGAAGAAAGGCAGTTAGAACAGAAAGCAATTCAGGAAATAAAGAAAAATCCAAAATATTTCTTCTCATATGCGAAATCAAAAGCAAAAACCACTGCCAGTATTGGACCAATTCGTACAAGTGAAGGTTCATACACGGAGGATGACAAAGAAATTAGTGAAATCCTAAAAAAGCAGTATGAGGACATGTTTAGCACTCCAATAAACAACATGAAGGTGGAAGATCCAGACATTTTCTTTATGCGGGATATTCAAACCCCGGTAAATATAACTGATATAAACACGAGCGCACTAAATTTTGAAAAAGAAATTGAAAACATGCCCATGCACTCGGCCCCAGGTCCAGACTCATGGAATTCAATATTTATAAAGAAATGCAAAGTGCCGGTAGCACAGGCACTCAGTATAGTGTGGAGGAAGAGCTTGGACACGGGGGAGATACCAGATGCACTTAAAGTAGCAGACATAGCCCCTCTACACAAGGGAGGGAGCAAAGCATTGGCAAAAAATTATAGACCAGTTGCACTAACATCGCACATCATAAAAGTATTTGAGAGAGTGATTAGGAGTCAGGTCACCAATTTCATGGAGACCAATGACCTTCACAACCCAGGCCAACATGGATTTCGAGCGGGAAGATCGTGCCTCTCACAGCTACTTGAGCACTACGACAAAGTCACTGAGGCATTAGAAGAGAAACAGAATGCTGATGTGATATACACGGACTTCGCAAAGGCCTTCGATAAATGTGACCATGGCGTGATAGCACACAAAATGAAGTCAATGGGAATAACCGGTAAAGTAGGACGCTGGATACTCAGTTTTCTGTCAAACAGGACTCAGCGAGTAACTGTCAACCATATAAAATCTAGTCCAAGTGCAGTGAAAAGCTCTGTACCTCAGGGTACAGTCCTTGCACCACTGCTTTTCCTTATTCTCATATCAGATATAGACAAAAATACAAGTCACAGCTTCGTATCATCCTTTGCAGATGACACAAAAATCAGTATGAAAATTACCTCGGCTGAGGACATTGAAAAACTTCAAGCTGATATTAATAAAGTTTTCGACTGGGCATCAGAAAATAACATGATGTTTAACAGTGATAAATTCCAGGTACTCAGGTACGGTAAAAATGAGGACCTTAAACATAATACAGAGTACAAAACACAATCAAATGTACCCATAGTAGGAAAACAGCATGTAAAGGATTTGGGAATAATAATGTCGGACGACCTAACGTTTAAGGAGCATAACCAAGCAAATATTGAGACAGCCAGAAAAATGATAGGATGGATTACGAGAACTTTCAAATCCAGGGATCCCATCACAATGGTTGTACTCTTCAAGGCACTTGTGTTGTCCCATCTTGAGTACTGCTCAGTACTCACTTCCCCCTTCAAAGCAGGAGAGATTGCTGAAATAAAGGGAATACAGAGAACATATACGGCACGCATAGACGCAATAAAGCACCTAAATTATTGGGATCGTCTCAAAGCCCTCCAAATGTACTCACTAGAAAGAAGACGAGAGAGATATCAAATAATATACACCTGGAAGATACTGGAGGGCCAAGTACCAAATCTACACAGTAAAATAACAACGTACTGGAGTAAACGATATGGAAGAAAATGTAGAATAGAACCAATGAAGAGCAGAGGTGCCATAGGCACAATCAGAGAACACTGTATAAACATCAGAGGTCCGCGGTTGTTCAACGTCCTCCCAGCAAGCATAAGAAATATTGCCGGAACAACCGTGGACATTTTCAAGAGGAAACTAGATTTATTCCTCCAAGGAGTGCCGGACCAACCGGGCTGTGGTGGGTATGTGGGCCTGCGGGCCGCTCCAAGCAACAGCCTGGTGGACCAAACTCTCACAAGTCGAGCCTGGCCTCGGGCCGGGCTTGGGGAGTAGAAGAACTCCCAGAACCCCATCAACCAGGTATCAACCAGGTACCTGAGGCTTGCATCTGAAGCCTAATCAAGGTCTTAAGCATACATACTTGCATATGGTCCAGTACTAGTTCTAGTTTTATAATGGTCCTCTGGGCCATTATGTGGTCTTTTGGGCCATAATATGGTCTTCTGGGTCATAATATGGTCTTCTGGGTCATAATATGGTCTTCTGGGTCATAATATGGTCTTCTGGGTCATAATATGGTCTTCTGGGTCATAATATGGTCTTCTTGGCCATAATATGGTCTTCTGGGGCCATAATATGGCCTTCAGGGCCATTATATGGTCTTCAGGGCCATAATATGGTCTTCTGGGGCCATAATATGGTCTTCAGGGCCATAATATGGTCTTCAGGGCCATAATATGGTCTTCTGGGCCATAATATGGCCTTCAGGGCCATTATATGGTCTTCTGGGGCCATAATATGGCCTTCAGGGCCATTATATGGTCTTCAGGGCCATAATATGGTCTTCTGGGGCCATAATATGGTCTTCAGGGCCATAATATGGTCTTCAGGGCCATAATATGGTCTTCTGGGCCATAATATGGCCTTCAGGGCCATTATATGGTCTTCTGGGGCCATAATATGGCCTTCAGGGCCATTATATGGTCTTCTGGGGCCATAATATGGTCTTCAGGGCCATAATATGGTCTTCTGGGGCCATAATATGGCCTTCAGGGCCATTATATGGTCTTCTGGGGCCATTATATGGTCTTCTGGGGCCATAATATGGTCTTCAGGGCCATAATATGGTCTTCAGGGCCATAATATGGTCTTCAGGGCCATAATAAGGTCTTCTGGGGCCATAATATGGCCTTCAGGGCCATTATATGGTCTTCTGGGGCCATAATATGGTCTTCAGGGCCATAATATGGTCTTCAGGGCCATAGTATGGTCTTCAGGGCCATAGTATGGTCTTCAGGGCCATAATATGGTCTTCTGGGACCATAATATGGTCTTCAGGGCCATAATATGGTCTTCTGGGCCATAATATGGCCTTCAGGGCCATTATATGGTCTTCTGGGGCCATAATATGGTCTTCAGGGCCATAATATGGTCTTCTGGGCCATAATATGGTCTTCTGGGGCCATAATATGGTCTTCAGGGCCATAATATGGTCTTCAGGGCCATACTATGGTCTTCTGGGCCATAATATGGTTTTCAGGGGCATAATATGACCTTCAGGGCCATAATATGGTCTTCTTCTATATATATATATATATATATATATATATATATATATATATATATATATATATATTGCACTCACTTGGACTTGAACTGGCAGACTCGAACTCTCGACACTACGAGCTTGAGGCAAAAGCTCTACCTCTATGTCAAATACAATATTTATAACCGACATATAGGACAATTACATATTATATGACAACAGAGCTCTGGGAAATTCCAATAGCAGTTCCTCTGACTTTGTCCAGGTTGACTCTCCTGTCTGTGAGGAAACTTTTCCTGTGTCCTATTTTGGGTCCAGGTTGACTCTCCTGTCTGTGAGGAAACTTTTCCTGTGTCCTATTTTGGGTCCAGGTTGACTCTCCTGTCTGTGAGGAAACTTTTCCTGTGTTCTATTTTGGGTCCAGGTTGACTCTCCTGTCTGTGAGGAAACTTTTCCTGTGTCCTATTTTGGGTCCAGGTTGACTCTCCTGTCTGTGAGGAAACTTTTCCTGTGTCCTATTTTGGGACCAGGTTGACTCTCCTGTCTGTGAGGAAACTTTTCCTGTGTCCTATTTTGGGTCCAGGTTGACTCTCCTGTCTGTGAGGAAACTTTTCCTGTGTCCTATTTTGGGTCAACCTTCCAAAAAACAAGGCACTTCTACCTTCCTAATCATATATACAGATTTTCTAATATTGAGTTATTTAATACAAATTCACAAGGGTATTCGATGAGGGGGTTCGAACCTGTGCTCTGGGTGTTCCCAGACGCGCTCTAGTCCACTGTACCACCAACATGGTATAAATTGTTCACTGATACATCACGTTGCAGAGATTTCTCTGTCTCGAATTATTTGAATCAATATTTCTGCCGTCGGGAATTTCACATTTGTTACATAGAATATAAGTAATCCGGATAACAAATTTAATAGATAACGATTCAAGCAATTCTTCAACAATCGATAATTAATTCATTGATAGAACGATGCAAGTGTTATATTTTTCTTCTAATGAAATAAAGTTCTTAGAACAGAGAACATAGAACACCACAGATCTCCTGGCTAACACCAGGTACTGTATCTTTCTCATGTTATAATGCCCATTTTTATGTTTCTAAGAGAAACCTACACGATTTACCTTTGGTTTCTCTGCTGTCTGTTCTTCATAATTAATTTGTTAATTTCTTATTTGTTTTTAAATTTTGATGTCTCGTAATTTTTATTTTATTTTCCAAATTACTATATATTTATATTGTTTTTACACAGGTGGGTACAGGAGCAGACGACTGCTGACTCCTGTTAGCAGGCTGAGAGCTTTCCCTTCCCATAGCTCATGGTAAGCCTTACCCTACTAGTTTTACACACAGCTGGGTACAGGAGCAGACGACTGCTGATTCCTGTTAGCTGGCTGAGAGCTTTCCCTTCCCATAGCTCATGGTAAGCCTTACCCTACTAGTTTTACACACAGGTGGGTACAGGAGCAGACTCCTGCTGACTCCTGCTAGCAGGCTGAGAGCTTTCCCTTTCCATAGCTCATGGTAAACCTTACCCTACTAGTTTTACACACAGGTGGGTACAGGAGCAGACTCCTGCTGACTCCTGCTAGCAGGCTGAGAGCTTTCCCTTCCCATAGCTCATGGTAAGCCTTACCCTACTAGTTTTACACACAGGTGGGTACAGGAGCAGACTCCTGCTGACTCCTGTTAGCAGGCTGAGAGCTTTCCCTTTCCATAGCTCATGGTAAGCCTTGCCCTACTAGTTTTACACACAGGTGGGTACAGGAGCAGACTCCTGCTGACTCCTGCTAGCAGGCTGAGAGCTTTCCCTTCCCATAGCTCATGGTAAGCCTTACCCTACTAGTTTTACACACAGGTGGGTACAGGAGCAGACGACTGCTGACTCCTGTTAGCAGGCTGAGAGCTTTCCCTTCCCATAGCTCATGGTAAACCTTACCCTACTAGTTTTCCCTGGAACACGACCCGTCAATCGTTTAAGAACCAGGTACGCATTCACTGCTGGGTGAACAGAGCGGATTTCCTAAAAGTTAAGGAATGGTGCCCAGTCAATCTTCCCTCGGCCAGGATAAGGTCCTTGGCCAAGTCGTTCGCCCCGGGCGAGTACGTTGTTCATATGCTACTTTTTTGTTCCACTGTGATCTCAGACGCTCCTTGAAGTGTTCCTATAATCTCAGACTCTCCTTGAAGTGTTCCTATAATCTCAGACTCTCCTTGAAGTGTTCCTATAATCTCAGACTCTCCTTGAAGTGTTCCTATAATCTCAGACTCTCCTTGAAGTGTTCCTATAATCTCAGACGCTCCTAGAAGTGTTCCTATAATCTCAGACGCTCCTTGAAGTGTTACTATAATCTCAGACGCGCCTTGAAGTGTTACTATAATCTCAGACTCTCCTTGAAGTGTTCCTATGAACACAATAACAGAAGTGTTCCTATGACGACATTTGACATTTGGATATGTTAATGAGACCCGGACTATACTAGATATACTCCTTTGATCCTAGACTGTCCTATATACACATTCCTGTAAACCTTGATGCTGCAGTGTGTATTCCTGTGATTCCCGGCGCTCCTGTATGTGTTCCTTTGAAACAGAACCTCCTATATCATTCCTATATCTCATTCCTTCATTCCTATATCTCAATAAATCAAGAATTTACTGAATATAATAATCCGATGAAATGATAAATCATTCTTATATTTCATTGCAATTTATATATATAAATTTTCCTTTCAGATTATTTGAGTATATAATTGATTTTGTCACGGTAACTCACGTTGTTAAGTAGAGACGTCAGCAAATTCTAGTTATTTGTAGCGTTTTAATTGCCAATTACGATACTCGTTCGTTTGAAACTAATTCTCGTTGAACTCGTTGAGATCAAAGATGAGCATCGGGTTGGAGGGCCTCGTTAGGCGACACATTTGGACTGTAATTTACGTCTTTAAATCTCTGGGAATGACATTGGCCAATAACGCTTGTTGGGGGGCATTAATAGTTGAAACTGTAACGAAATTGGTACAGCAAGGTTGGTGGGCGGGGCATGAAGAGAGCTACACCTCACTTGTTCACTGACACTTGTAGGTAAATTATGTGTACGTTTGTACACAATCACTAAACTGGAAAAGGTTTATCATCAGACTAGTACCCGAACTGAGAGGTATGAGCTATAAGGAGAGACTACAGGAATTAAGCCTCATGTCGCTGGAAGACAGAAGAGTTCGGGGGGGGGGGGACATGATCACCGCATGCAAGATTCTCAAAGGAATTGATAGGGTAGATAAAGACAGGCTATTTAACACAAGGGGCACACGCACTAGGGGACACAGGTGGAAATTGAGTGCCCAAATGAGCCACAGAGATATTAGAAAGAACTTTGTTAATGTAAGAGTGGTTGACAAATGGAATGCATTAGGAAGTGATGTGGTGGAGGTTGACTCCATACACAGTTTCAAGTGTAGATATGATAGAGCCCAATAGGCTCAGGAACCTGTACACCTGTTGATTGACGGTTGAGAGACGGGACCAAAGAGCCAGAGCTCAACCCCCGCAAGCCCAACTAGGTGAGTACAGACACACACATACACAAACAAAGACACATTCATAACAACATGTATTCCCTCACCCCAGTCCTCATATACGACGAGGGTCAGAGGATCACAGTTCATGATCTTGAGGTTAGTTAACAGGCGCTAAGGAGAGGGTCAATAACGAGACCAGTTTGAGCTGTGAGAGACTAGTGGTTGTTAAGTCAGAAACTACCAGTAAAGTAAAGGGCTCAGAAATAATTAATACAATTATTTCTGCATAATTTGGGTGATGTGAATAATCTTATTGGTATTTTTTGTATGTCCCAAAAAGACAGAATTACGAATAATTGTAGTTTTAGAAGAAGTGGGAGAAGTTAACTTTGCAGAAAGAAATGATTGAAGTAGAAGTAGTTGTTATAGAAGTAGTTGATAGCAGGAGATATAATAATACAATTGGAACTATTGTTAATCACGTGTCTGTGCTAATTCAGATGTAAGATAACAAGATATCTGAGACGTCAGTGTGAGGGACCTTGGTCTGTGTGGGGAGGATGAGTATGTGTGGTCAGTTACACACTCCCTCTCACTCACACTCCTTCTCCCACACTGATGCCTCTCCCACACTGGTGCCTCTCCCACCCTGCCTCTCCCACCCTCCCTCTCCCACACTGGGAGAGGGAGAGTGAGAGAGCCTTTCTCTCTCCACAAAAACAGGCTTTCTTTGTCTCCCAACGCCTCTCATCCCTCTTCTCAATGTCCATCTGTGTCTCAATCTACGTATTTCCGTTTTTTAAATAATTATTTGATGGACTCACAGCTCCGGGGCACCAGTGAGCATTAATTACAATTATCCAGTTCGCAACAATTATATAATTATCAGGATGGTGAGAGAGCACAAGACGCCCTGCTAATTGACTGTGGCGCCAGCTGAGACGACAGTCAAGCACAGCGACAAGTCACTATTCTTGTGAGATGTTTTCAGGATACATTGTGGTCGTTGACCCCTTCTTGGCGCCTCCTTATGTGTAGTTATGTGTACTTATGTGTGCGTGATGATACATAGTGTTTCTCCGGTGGCTATATGGCTCTTTGTCTCACATCGCTGTCTGTGTCACCACCTTAAGGCTTTGTACACGTTCTTTGGATGGGAAGTTCTTATCTCATTCTTCTTCATCTTCATATTCTTGCCTCTTATTCTTGCCTCATATGCCTATATCTTGAGGTTATCTTGAGATGATTTCGGGGCTTTTTAGTGTTCCCGCGGCCCGGTCCTCGACCAGGCCTCCATCCCCAGGAAGCAGCCCGTGACAGCTAACTAACACCCAGGTACCTATTTTACTGCTAGGTAACAGGGGCATAGGGTGAAAGAAACTCTGCCCAATGTTTCTCGCCGGCCCCTGGGATCGAACCCAGGACCACAGGATCACAAGTCCAGCCTACCTCATATTCTTGCCACTTATTTTTACCTCATATTCTGACCGCATCTTCTTACCTCATATTCATGCCTCAAATTTTGAGCTCATGTTCTTACCTCATATTCTTCCCTCATATTCTTCCCTCGTATTCTCACCAAATATTCTTACCTCATATTCTTACCTCATTTTCTTGCCTCATATGCTTACCTCATATTCTTCCCTCATATTCTTACCTGATATGGTTACCTCATAATCTTAACTGATATTCTTACCTCATAATCTTACCTGATATTCTTACCTCATATTCTTACTCTGATATTCTTACCTCATAATCTTACCTGATATTCTTACCTCATAATCTTACCTGATATTCTTACCTCATAATCTTACCTGATATTCTTACCTCATAATCTTACTCTGATATTCTTACCTCATAATCTTACCTGATATTCTTACCTCATAATCTTACCTGATATTCTTACCTCATATTCTTACTCTGATATTCTTACCTCATAATCTTACCTGATATTCTTACCTCATAATCTTACCTGATATTCTTACCTCATAATCTTACCTGATATTCTTACCTCATAATCTTACCTGATATTCTTACCTTATAATCTTACCTGATATTCTTACCTCATAATCTTACCTGATATTCTTACCTCATAATCTTACCTGATATTCTTACCTCATAATCTTACCTAATATTCTTACCTCATAATCTTACCTGATATTCTTACCTCATAATCTTACCTCATATTCTTGCGTCATATTCTTGCGTCATATTCCTGCCTCATATTCTTACCTCATATTCTTACCCCATGTTCTTAGCTCATATTCTTACCCCATGTTCTTAGCTCATATTCTTACCCCATGTTCTTAGCTCATATTCTTACCCCATGTTCTTAGCTCATATTCTTACCCCATATTCTTACCCCATATTCTTACCCCATATTCTTACCCCATATTCTTACCCTATATTCTTACCCCATACATCGGCTCTCTGTTTACGTTCTCGTTCTTCACGCAACGTTTCGGACGGACCGTTGTGGCTATATTTACAGATGTGCGAAAAAGGTGTTTAATAATATATTTAATACGATATACAAAGAATCATTTATAAATGTTGATGATGATTCTTTCTTTATTATACACCCCATACCCACCCCGTGGGCGGTGGTGGAAAGGGTTACAGAGGTAGTTTATTATACACCCCATACCCATCCCGTGGGAGGTGGAGGAAAGGGTTACAGAGGCACACAAATGGGTTCAGGAACTGAACCCCATAGTTCGTTTAGCTAACCAAGTGACAGTTTTTTGAGGCTAGTTACACAGTTATTAATGTTATACATATATGTACGTATATATACAATCATTTATACATATACATATGCACATCAATAATCTTTTTATATATCACAAGTGATTCAACAAGAGGCTCACAACAGTCACTATACAAGGCACTTTATATCTATGGTGAGTCACACAGTTACTAGTCTTGCTCCACACCCACCCAACTGGGCGGCAGCTTTACAGTCATGTGCTCCACACCCACCCAACTGGGCGGCAGCTTTACAGTCATGTGCTCCACACCCACCCAACTGGGCGGCAGCTTTACAGTCATGTGCCCCACACCCATCCAACTGGGCGGCAGCTTTACAGTCCTGTGATCAACACCCACCCAACTGGGCGGCAGCTTTACAGTCATGTGCCCCACACCCACCCAACTGGGCGGCAGCTTTACAGTCCTGTGATCAACACCCACCCAACTGGGCGGCAGCTTTACAGTCATGTGCCCCACACCCACCCAAATGGGCGGCAGCTTTACAGTCCTGTGATCAACACCCACCCAACTGGGCGGCAGCTTTACAGTCATGTGATCAACACCCACCCAACTGGACGGCAGCTTTACAGTCATGTGCCCCACACCCACCCAACTGGGCGGCAGCTTTACAGTCATGTGCTCCACACCCACCCAACTGGGCGGCAGCTTTACAGTCATGTGCTCCACCCCCACCCCAACTGGGCGGCAGCTTTACAGTCATGTGCTCCACACCCACCCAACTGGGCGGCAGCTTTACAGTCATGTGCCCCACACCCACCCAACTGGGCGGCAGCTGCACCTACAGTAAACATATGTTGGATACTTCCCTAAGATTCCTGGCAGTACATCATTATGTGTGAGGAACTTACATATGTTGGTTGGGAGAATTCTTGTAAAGTTTATAAAGCCACATATTATGCACACCGTTGAGGATTAAAGTGACACATGTGTGATATATGTATCACTTTAATTTTCTGTGAAAATGTGTCGCCAAGATGCAGTTAGGAAATGTATTTATATGGTTTTGAGGCGAGTGGTAGTTTATTGTGCACCCCATACTTGTCCTGTGGGTGGTACTTTATTGTGCACCCCATACTTGTCCTGTGGGTGGTACTTTATTGTGCACCCCATACTTGTCCTGTGGGTGGTAGTTTATTGTGCACCCCATACTTGTCCTGTGGGTGGTAGTTTATTGTGCACCCCATACTTGTCCTGTGGGTGGTACTTTATTGTGCACCCCATACTTGTCCTGTGGGTGGTAGTTTATTGTGCACCCCATACTTGTCCTGTGGGTGGTAGTTTATTGTGCACCCCATACTTGTCCTGTGGGTGGTAGTTTATTGTGCACCCCATACTTGTCCTGTGGGTGGTACTTTATTGTGCACCCCATACTTGTCCTGTGGGTGGTAGTTTATTGTGCACCCCATACTTGTCCTGTGGGTGGTAGTTTATTGTGCACCCCATACTTGTCCTGTGGGTGGTAGTTTATTGTGCACCCCATACTTGTCCTGTGGGTGGTACTTTATTGTGCACCCCATACTTGTCCTGTGGGTGGTACTTTATTGTGCACCCCATACTCGCCCTGTGGGTGGTAGTTTATTGTGCACCCCATACTTGTCCTGTGGGTGGTACTTTATTGTGCACCCCATACTCGCCCTGTGGGTGGTACTTTATTGTGCACCCCATACTTGTCCTGTGGGTGGTACTTTATGGTGCACCCCATACTCGCCCTGTGGGTGGTACTTTATTGTGCACCCCATACTTGTCCTGTGGGTGGTACTTTATTGTGCACCCCATACTCGCCCTGTGGGTGGTACTTTATTGTGCACCCCATACTTGTCCTGTGGGTGGTACTTTATTGTGCACCCCATACTCGCCCTGTGGGTGGTACTTTATTGTGCACCCCATACTCGCCCTGTGGGTGGTACTTTATTGTGCACCCCATACTCGCCCTGTGGGTGGTACTTTATTGTGCACCCCATACTCGCCCTGTGGGTGGTACTTTATTGTGCACCCCATACTCGCCCTGTGGGTGGTACTTTATTGTGCACCCCATACTCGCCCTGTGGGTGGTACTTTATTGTGCACCCCATACTCGCCCTGTGGGTGGTACTTTATTGTGCACCCCATACTCGCCCTGTGGGTGGTACTTTATTGTGCACCCCATACTCGCCCTGTGGGTGGTACTTTATTGTGCACCCCATACTCGCCCTGTGGGTGGTACTTTATTGTGCACCCCATACTCGCCCTGTGGGTGGTACTTTATTGTGCACCCCATACTCGCCCTGTGGGTGGTACTTTATTGTGCACCCCATACTCGCCCTGTGGGTGGTACTTTATTGTGCACCCCATACTTGTCCTGTGGGTGGGACTTTATTGTGCACCCCATACTTGTCCTGTGGGTGGGACTTTATTGTGCACCCTATACTTGTCCTGTGGGTGGGACTTTATTGTGCACCCTATACTTGTCCTGTGGGTGGGACTTTATTGTGCACCCCATACTTGTCCTGTGGGTGGTAGTTTATTATTCACCCCATACTTGTCCTGTGGGTGGTAGTTTATTATTCACCCCATACTTGTCCTGTGGGTGGTAGTTTATTATTCACCCCATACCTGTCCTGTGGGTGGTAGTTTATTGTGCACCCCATACCTGTCCTGTGGGTGGTACTTTATTGTGCACCCCATACTTGTCCTGTGGGTGGGACTTTATTGTGCACCCCATACTTGTCCTGTGGGTGGTAGTTTATTGTGCACCCCATACTTGTCCTGTGGGTGGTAGTTTATTATTCACCCCATACTTGTCCTGTGGGTGGTAGTTTATTATTCACCCCATACCTGTCCTGTGGGTGGTAGTTTATTGTGCACCCCATACCTGTCCTGTGGGTGGTAGTTTATTGTGCACCCCATACCTGTCCTGTGGGTGGTAGTTTATTGTGCACCCCATACCTGTCCTGTGGGTGGTACTTTATTGTGCACCCCATACTTGTCCTGTGGGTGGGACTTTATTGTGCACCCCATACTTGTCCTGTGGGTGGTAGTTTATTGTGCACCCCATACTTGTCCTGTGGGTGGTAGTTTATTATTCACCCCATACTTGTCCTGTGGGTGGTAGTTTATTATTCACCCCATACCTGTCCTGTGGGTGGTAGTTTATTGTGCACCCCATACCTGTCCTGTGGGTGGTAGTTTATTGTGCACCCCATACCTGTCCTGTGGGTGGTACTTTATTGTGCACCCCATACCTGTCCTGTGGGTGGTACTTTATTGTGCACCCCATACCTGTCCTGTGGGTGGTAGTTTATTATGCACCCCATACTTGTCCTGTGGGTGGTAGTTTATTGTGCACCCCATACTTGTCCTGTGAGTGGGACTTTATTGTGCACCCCATACCTGTCCTGTGGGTGGTAGTTTATTATGCACCCCATACTTGTCCTGTGGGTGGTAGTTTATTATGCACCCCATACTTGTCCTATGAGCGATAACCATGTTACTCAATAAGTTTTTTACCTTTAAGTGTATAATCTTGTTCCTTAAGGTAATGATCTTGCTACTTAAACCAATATTCTTGTCCCTTAAACCAATATTCTTGTTCCTGAAGACAATAAGCCTAACCATTAAGACCATTATTCCCATCACAATACCACGATAGGCCAGCGATGGTAGCTAGGCCTATCAGGTGTCACCATTAAGACGTTACAAGACCTTCTCACACTCTCTGACTCTCTACCAACCATCAAATAAATTACTTTCATGGTAATTAAGTAAATTATGTTGTGTCAGTTTTGGGTAATTTACATAACAGATGTGTCAGACTTGTCGCCTAATTTGTGGGTATTAACGGTGTTTTAGACTATTTGTGTCTGTACCGCGATGAGTGGCTGCTCTTTAGTGTCTGTACCGCGATGAGTGGTTGCTCTTTAGTGTCTGTACCACGATGAGTGGCTGCTCTTTAGTGTCTGTACCGCGATGAGTGGCTGCTCTTTAGTGTCTGTACCACGATGAGTGGCTGCTCTTTAGTGTCTGTACCGCGATGAGTGGCTGCTCTTTAGTGTCTGTACCGCGATGAGTGGCTGCTCTTTAGTGTCTGTACCGCGATGAGTGGCTGCTCTTTAGTGTCTGTACCACGATGAGTGGCTGCTCTTTAGTGTCTGTACCGCGATGAGTGGCTGCTCTTTAGTGTCTGTACCGCAATGAGTGGTTGCTATTTAGTGTCTGTACCACGATGAGTGGCTGCTCTTTAGTGTCTGTACCACGATGAGTGGCTGCTCTTTAGTGTCTGTACCACGATGAGTGGTTGCTCTTTAGTGTCTGTACCACGATGAGTGGTTGCTCTTTAGTGTCTGTACCGCAATGAGTGGTCGCTCTTTAGTGTCTGTACCGCGATGAGTGGCTGCTCTTTAGTGTCTGTACCGCAATGAGTGGTTGCTCTTTAGTGTCTGTACCGCGATGAGTGGCTGCTCTTTAGTATCTGTACCACGATGAGTGGCTGCTCTTTAGTGTCTGTACCACGATGAGTGGTTGCTCTTTAGTGTCTGTACCACGATGAGTGGTTGCTCTTTAGTGTCTGTACCGCGATGAGTGGTCGCTCTTTAGTGTCTGTACCACGATGAGTGGTTGCTCTTTAGTGTCTGTACCGCGATGAGTGGTCGCTCTTTAGTGTCTGTACCGCGATGAGTGGTCGCTCTTTAGTGTTTACTGTGATGAGTGGTCGCTCTTTAGAGTCTGTACCGTGATGAGTGGTTGCTCTTTAGTGTCTGTACCGTGATGAGTGGTTGCTCTTTAGTGTCTGTACCACGATGAGTGGTTGCTCTTTAGTGTCTGTACCGCGATGAGTGGTCGCTCTTTAGTGTCTGTACCACTATGAGTGGCTGCTCTTTAGTGTCTGTACCACGATGAGTGGCTGCTCATTAGTATCTGTACCACGATGAGTGGCTGCTCTTTAGTGTCTGTACCACGATGAGTGGCTGCTCTTTAGTGTCTGTACCACGATGAGTGGCTGCTCTTTAGTGTCTGTACCACGATGAGTGGCTGCTCTTTAGTGTCTGTACCACGATGAGTGGCTGCTCATTAGTATCTGTACCACGATGAGTGGCTGCTCTTTAGTGTCTGTACCACGATGAGTGGCTGCTCTTTAGTGTCTGTACCACGATGAGTGGCTGCTCTTTAGTGTCTGTACCACGATGAGTGGTTGCTCTTTAGTGTCTGTACCACGGTGAGTGGCTGCTCTTTAGTGTCTGTACCGCGATGAGTGGTTGCTCTTTAGTGTCTGTACCGCGATGAGTGGCTGCTCTTTAGTGTCTGTACCGCGATGAGTGGCTGCTCTTTAGTATCTGTATCACGATGAGTGGCTGCTCTTTAGTGTCTGTACCACGATGAGTGGTTGCTCTTTAGTGTCTGTACCACGATGAGTGGTTGCTCTTTAGTGTCTGTACCGCGATGAGTGGTCGCTCTTTAGTGTCTGTACCACGATGAGTGGTTGCTCTTTAGTGTCTGTACCACGATGAGTGGTTGCTCTTTAGTGTCTGTACCGCGATGAGTGGTCGCTCTTTAGTGTCTGTACCACGATGAGTGGTCGCTCTTTAGTGTCTGTACCGCGATGAGTGGTCGCTCTTTAGTGTCTGTACCGCGATGAGTGGTCGCTCTTTAGTGTTTACTGTGATGAGTGGTCGCTCTTTAGAGTCTGTACCGTGATGAGTGGTTGCTCTTTAGTGTCTGTACCACGATGAGTGGTTGCTCTTTAGTGTCTGTACCGCGATGAGTGGTCGCTCTTTAGTGTCTGTACCACTATGAGTGGTTGCTCTTTAGTGTCTGTACCACGATGAGTGGTTGCTCTTTAGTGTCTGTACCACGATGAGTGGTTGCTCTTTAGTGTCTGTACCGCGATGAGTGGTCGCTCTTTAGTGTCTGTACCACTATGAGTGGTTGCTCTTTAGTGTCTGTACCACGATGAGTGGTTGCTCTTTAGTGTCTGTACCACGATGAGTGGTTGCTCTTTAGTGTCTGTACCGCGATGAGTGGTCGCTCTTTAGTGTCTGTACCACGATGAGTGGTCGCTCTTTAGTGTCTGTACCGCGATGAGTGGTTGCTCTTTAGTGTCTGTACCGCGATGAGTGGTCGCTCTTTAGTGTCTGTACCACTATGAGTGGCTGCTCTTTAGTGTCTGTACCACGATGAGTGGCTGCTCATTAGTATCTGTACCACGATGAGTGGCTGCTCTTTAGTGTCTGTACCACGATGAGTGGCTGCTCTTTAGTGTCTGTACCACGATGAGTGGCTGCTCTTTAGTGTCTGTACCACGATGAGTGGCTGCTCTTTAGTGTCTGTACCACGATGAGTGGCTGCTCATTAGTATCTGTACCACGATGAGTGGCTGCTCTTTAGTGTCTGTACCACGATGAGTGGCTGCTCTTTAGTGTCTGTACCACGATGAGTGGCTGCTCTTTAGTGTCTGTACCACGATGAGTGGTTGCTCTTTAGTATCTGTACCACGGTGAGTGGCTGCTCTTTAGTGTCTGTACCGCGATGAGTGGTCGCTCTTTAGTGTCTGTACCGCGATGAGTGGCTGCTCTTTAGTGTCTCTACCGCGATGAGTGGCTGCTCTTTAGTGTCTGTACCACGATGAGTGGCTGCTCATTAGTATCTGTACCGCGATGAGTGGTCGCTCTTTAGTGTCTGTACCACTATGAGTGGCTGCTCTTTAGTGTCTGTACCACGATGAGTGGTTGCTCTTTAGTGTCTGTACCACGATGAGTGGCTGCTCTTTAGTATCTGTTCCGCGATGAGTGGCTGCTCATTAGTATCTGTACCACGATGAGTGGCTGCTCTTTAGTGTCTGTACCACGATGAGTGGCTGCTCTTTAGTGTCTGTACCACGATGAGTGGCTGCTCTTTAGTGTTTGTACCGCGATGAGTGGCTGCTCTTTAGTGTCTGTACCACGATGAGTGGTTGCTCTTTAGTGTCTGTACCGCGATGAGTGGCTGCTCTTTAGTGTCTGTACCACGATGAGTGGCTGCTCTTTAGTGTCTGTACCGCGATGAGTGGCTGCTCTTTAGTGTCTGTACCACGATGAGTGGCTGCTCTTTAGTGTCTGTACCGCGATGAGTGGCTGCTCTTTAGTGTCTGTACCACGATGAGTGGCTGCTCTTTAGTGTCTGTACCACGATGAGTGGCTGCTCTTTAGTGTCTGTACCGCGATGAGTGGCTGCTCTTTAGTGTCTGTACCACGATGAGTGGCTGCTCTTTAGTGTCTGTACCGCGATGAGTGGTCGCTCTTTAGTGTCTGTACCACGATGAGAGGCTGCTCTTTAGTGTCTGTACCACGATGAGTGGCTGCTCTTTAGTGTCTGTACCGCGATGAGTGGCTGCTCTTTAGTGTCTGTACCACGATGAGTGGCTGCTCTTTAGTGTCTGTACCGCGATGAGTGGTCGCTCTTTAGTGTCTGTACCACGATGAGTGGTCGCTCTTTAGTGTCTGTACCACTATGAGTGGCTGCTCTTTAGTGTCTGTACCGTGATGAGTGGCTGCTCTTTAGTGTCTGTACCACGATGAGTGGCTGCTCTTTAGTGTCTGTACCACGATGAGTGGCTGCTCTTTAGTGTCTGTACCACGATGAGTGGCTGCTCTTTAGTGTCTGTACCACGATGAGTGGTCGCTCTTTAGTGTCTGTACCACTATGAGTGGCTGCTCTTTAGTGTCTGTACCGTGATGAGTGGCTGCTCTTTAGTGTCTGTACCACGATGAGTGGCTGCTCTTTAGTGTCTGTACCACGATGAGTGGCTGCTCTTTAGTGTCTGTACCACGATGAGTGGCTGCTCTTTAGTGTCTGTACCACGATGAGTGGCTGCTCTTTAGTGTCTGTACCACGATGAGTGGTCGCTCTTTAGTGTCTGTACCACTATGAGTGGCTGCTCTTTAGTGTCTGTACCGTGATGAGTGGCTGCTCTTTAGTGTCTGTACCACGATGAGTGGCTGCTCTTTAGTGTCTGTACCACGATGAGTGGCTGCTCTTTAGTGTCTGTACCGCGATGAGTGGCTGCTCTTTAGTGTCTGTACCACGATGAGTGGCTGCTCTTTAGTGTCTGTACCACGATGAGTGGCTGCTCTTTAGTGTCTGTACCACGATGAGTGGCTGCTCTTTAGTGTCTGTACCACGATGAGTGGTTGCTCTTTAGTGTCTGTACCACGATGAGTGGCTGCTCTTTAGTGTCTGTACCACGATGAGTGGCTGCTCTTTAGTCTAAACATTATCTTTAGATGAATATTAAATTTGTTAAGTTGGTCTTGAGAGATTTCTAAATTTGGTTTGATGAATAAAGTTGGGGCTTTGGGTGTGTTATGGAGTTGTGGTATAGCCAGGGTTAAAGATTGGATTTTGTTCATTGATTGTGGTCGTTATATCCATACCTTGGGTGGTAGTGGACCCCATTACCATCCTGTTGGTGGTAGTGGACCCCATTACCATCCTGTTGGAGGTAGTGGACCCCATTACCATCCTGTTGGTGGTAGTGGACCCCATTACCATCCTGTTGGTGGTAGTGGAGCCCCATTACCATCCTGTTGGTGGTAGTGGACCCCATTACCATCCTTTTGGTGGTAGTGGACCCCATTACCATCCTGTTGGTGGTAGTGGACCCCATTACCATCCTGTTGGTGGTAGTGGACCCCATTACCATCCTGTTGGTGGTAGTGGAGCCCCATTACCATCCTGTTGGTGGTAGTGGACCCCATTACCATCCTGTTGGTGGTAGTGGACCCCATTACCATCCTGTTGGTGGTAGTGGACCCCAATACCATCCTGTTGGTGGTAGTGGACCCCATTACCATCCTGTTGGTGGTAGTGGACCCCATTACCATCCTGTTGGTGGTAGTGGACCCCATTGCCATCCTGTTGGTGGTAGTGGACCCCATTACCATCCTGTTGGTGGTAGTGGACCCCAATACCATCCTGTTGGTGGTAGTGGAGCCCCATTACCATCCTGTTGGTGGTAGTGGACCCCATTACCATCCTGTTGGTGGTAGTGGACCCCATTGCCATCCTGTTGGTGGTAGTGGACCCCATTACCATTCTGTTGGTGGTAGTGGACCCCAATACCATCCTGTTGGTGGTAGTGGACCCCATTACCATCCTGTTGGTGGTAGTGGAGCCCCATTACCATCCTGTTGGTGGTAGTGGAGCCCCATTACCATCCTGTTGGTGGTAGTGGAGCCCCATTACCATCCTGTTGGTGGTAGTGGAGCCCCATTACCATCCTGTTGGTGGTAGTGGAGCTCCATTACCATCCTGTTGGTGGTAGTGGAGCTCCATTACCATCCTGTTGGTGGTAGTGGACCCCATTACCCTCCTGTTGGTGGTAGTGGAGCCCCATTACCATCCTGTTGGTGGTAGTGGACCCCATTACCCTCCTGTTGGTGGTAGTGGAGACCATTACCATCCTGCTGGTGGTAGTGGAGCCCCCATTACCATCCTGGTGGTGGTAGTGGAGCCCATTACCCTCCTGTTGGTGGTAGTGGAGCCCCATTACCATCTTGTTGGTGGTAGTGGAGCCCCATTACCCTCCTGTTGGTGGTAGTGGAGCCCCATTACCCTCCTGTTGGTGGTAGTGGAGCTCCATTACCATCCTGTTGGTGGTAGTGGAGCCCCATTACCATCCTGTTGGTGGTAGTGGAGCCCCATTACCATCCTGTTGGTGGTAGTGGAGCCCCATTACCATCCTGTTGGTGGTAGTGGACCCCATTACCATCCTGTTGGTGGTAGTGGACCCCATAACCATCCTGTTGGTGGTAGTGGACCCCATAACCATCCTGTTGGTGGTAGTGGACACCATTACCATCCCGTGGGTAATAGTGGACCCCCATACCTATCCTGTGGGCGGCAATGAAAAAGGTTTCAGAGGCACATAAATAAATGGTTCAGGAACCAAACTCCAAAGGTCCTTTACCTAAGCAAGTAACACCCTTGTAAAAGCTATAGTTACAGGGATTAAACTATTAGTAGCGATGAATAGCCCACAAGTGGTTCAAGAAGTGAGCACCAAACAGTAGTCTACACAGAGCAACGCAGCTCTGTGGTGAGTCACTTACACAGTTGCTAAAGCTGTTCCACTCACCCATCCAGTTGGTGGCCACTGGGGAGACATTGCAATCAAGTGCATGCACTAAGGTAGAGTACACAAACCTTCGAATATTTGGCTAAGGTTTCAGGGTTGTTGTTAAAGATTCGCTACCTGGAATAAAGTTCCAAGTAGCACGGGCTATGGTGAGCCCGTAGTCGCTTGGTTTCAGGGAGTGAATATTAGACTAGAGTGAGAGGTGAAAGATTAGGTTTTCAGGTCGGGATGAGGAAGATTGGGAGAGAAGTGTGAGTATGAGGCAAGAATGAGGAGTATGGGGTCCACCACCGCCCACAGGATGGGTATGTGGTCTACACACCGCCCACAGGATGGGTATGTGGTCCACCACCGCCCACAGGATGGGCATGGGGTGCACCACCGCCCACAGGATGGGTATGTGGTCCACCACTGCCCACAGGATGGGTATGTGGTCCACCACCGCCCACAGGATGGGCATGGGGTCTATCACCGCTCACAGGATGGGTATGGGATCCACACACCGCCCACAGAATGGGTATGGGGTTTACACACCGCCCACAGGATGGGTATGGGGTCCACCACCGCCCACAGGATGGGTATGGGTCCACCACCGCCCACAGAATGGGTATGGGGTCCACCACCGCCCACAGGATGGGTATGGGGTCCACCACCGCCCACAGGATGGGTATGGGGTCCACCACCGCCCACAGGATGGGTATGGGGTCCACCACCGCCCACAGGATGGGTATGGGGTCCACCACCGCCCACAGGATGGGTATGGGGTCCACCACCGCCCACAGGATGGTATGGGGTCCACACACCGCCCACAGGATGGGCATGGGGTCCACCACCGCCCACAGGATGGGTATGGGGTCCACCACCGCCCACAGGATGGCATGGGGTCCACCACCGCCCACAAGATGGGCATGGGGTCCACCACCGTCCACAGGATAGGCATGGAGTCCACCACCGCCCATAAGATAGGTATGGGGTCCACTACCGCCCACAGAATGGGTATGGAGTCCACCACCGCCCACAGGATGGGTATGGGGTCCACACACCGCCCACAGGATGGGTATGGGGTCCACCACCGCCCACAGGATGGCATGGGGTCCACCACCGCCCACAAGATGGGCATGGGGTCCACCACCGTCCACAGGATGGGCATGGAGTCCACCACCGCCCATAAGATAGGTATGGGGTCCACCACCGCCCACAAAATGGGTATGGGGTCCACCACCGTGCACAGGATGGGCATGGAGTCCACCACCGCCCATAAGATAGGTATGGGGTCCACTACCGCCCACAGGATGGGTATGGAGTCCACCACCGCCCATAAGATAGGTATGGGGTCCACTACCGCCCACAGGATGGGTATGAGGTCCACCACCGCCCACAGGATGGGTATAGGGTCCACCACCACCCACGGGATGGGTATGAGGTCCACCACCGCCCACAGGATGGGTATGGGGTCCACCACCGCCCACAGGATGGGTATGAGGTCCACCACCGCCCACAGGATGGGTATGGGGTCCACCACCGCCCACAGGATGGGTATGGGGTCCACCACCGCCCACGGGATGGGTATGGGGTCCACACACCCCCCACAGGATGGGTATGGGGTCCACACACCGCACATGATAACGTGTTAATAATGTGTAAAGATCACTACCAGGGAGCCGGTCGGCCGAGCGGACAGCACGCTGGACTTGTGATCCTGTGGTCCTGGGTTCGATCACAGGCGCCGGCGAGAAACAATGGGCAGAGTTTCTTTCACCCTATGCCCCTGTTACCTAGCAGTAAAATAGGTACCTGGGTGTTAGTCAGCTGTCACGGGCTGCTTCCTGGGGGTGGAGGCCTGGTCGAGGACCGGGCCGCGGTGACACTAAAAAGCCCCGAAATCATCTCAAGATAACCTCAAGATAACCCTATACTCTACCCTCTCTCCTGGCCAGAATAAAAACTGCATTTTTCACCGCACAAGTTTACGGTGTGTAAGACCGTGAAATATAAATTCAGTATAATTACGACTGTGAAGGCCATAGTACGCCGTACGTCCTTCCTAGCCACACCAGCCTTCACTAGCCGAGCCCCTAGAAGGGTATATAACCCCCCCCCCCAGACAACCGTCTGAACCCATTCCTCTCCGTCCCTAAGCTCCCCCCTACCTCTAGCCCCCATTCATAACCCCAGCCCCCTTATCCGAGCCCCCCATACAGACCCCCAGCGGAGATCAAACTACCCGCCCAGCGCCCCCTCCGCCACTTCGCTCTGAGGGCCCGGCTGTGCGGAATTGAATTCTCCACCGGACTACCTAGCTCAAACCTGTTTAGCATGCTGGCCCCTCCACAGGACCGCCCATGGGTGCTCGCAGGTGCCGGGGAGGTGATTACCAACACCTTCCTCAGGTGAATTAGATCACAGTAATTGGATTTTAGCTTCCAACTAAAAAAATACGAAACTGTATGTGTTTTTTTGTTTATTAAGAACATTGTTTGAAACGTTTAGAGTTAAATATTGTATCTTGAATTGTATTGCATGATTTATTGCAATTATTGTAATATCCTGGTAAGTAAGGGGAGTAAGGGGAGTAAGGGGAAGCATTTAAAAACTATAATCACTCAAGTAAATGAAATTGGATATGTGATGACCACACACTAGAAGATGGTCGGCGTTCAATCCCCGACCGTCCAAGTGGTTGGGCACCATTCCTTCCCCCCGTTCCATCCCAAATCCTTATCCTGACCCCTTCCCAGTGCTATATAGTCGTAATGGCTTGGCGCTTTTCCCTTGATAATCACTTCACCTCGGTTCAGGACGGACCGAAACGTCGTCGTCTCCTCATCTTCTGATGAGTGGCTTTAGTCATCATATCTTCAGCCACGTTATTGTGACTCATCGTCTGCGAAATTGATGATTTTGACTTAATGAAATAGGCCTATAAATCGTGTGTAGGCCTACTGTTCCACAATATCACGGTAACCGTGATTACTTACTGGACTATATAACCCTTCACAGTACATCTGGACATGTACATCTGGACATCTGGACACAGTACATCTGGACAACATGAAGTTTATCATTCACTGTATCACTCAACAAATCATCCCACTCGAGAACAAAATCATTCCATTGAAGAACAAATCATATCATTCAGTAAATAATCCAAATAAACAACGTGACATCCCACTCGATGAATCAACCTACTCATCAACTCCTCCCACTCAACAAATCTTTCTCACCCAGTTCAACAATATATCACCCAGTTCAACGACTTAAACCACTTCACATTCCATAAAAAAATCGTTCATGGTCCTCTTGGTCATGGCACAGATATCTTAGTGGTCCTCTTGATTATGGCACAGATATCTTAGTGGTCCTCTTGATTATGGCACAGATATCTTAGTTGTCCTCTTGATTATGGCACAGATATCTTAGTGGTCCTCTTGATTGTGGCAAAGATATCTTAGTGGTCCTCTTGATTATGGCACAGATATCTTAGTGGTCCTCTTGATTATGGCACAGATATCTTAGTGGTCCTTTTGATTATGGCACAGATATCTTAGTGGTCCTCTTGATTATGGCACAGATAGCTTAGTGGTCCTCTTGATTATGGCACAGATATCTTAGTGGTCCTCTTGATTATGGCACAGATATCTTAGTGGTCCTCTTGATTATGGCACAGATATCTTAGTGGTCCTCTTGATTATGGCACAGATATCTTAGTGGTCCTCTTGATTATGGCACAGATATCTTAGTGGTCCTCTTGATTATGGCACAAATATCTTTGTTGTCCTCTTGATCATGGCAAAGATATCTTAGTGGTCCTCTTGATTATGGCACAGATATCTTAGTGGTCCTCTTGATTATGGCACAGATATCTTAGTTGTCCTCTTGATCATGGCAAAGATATCTTAGTGGTCCTCTTGATTATGGCACAGATATCTTAGTGGTCCTCTTGATTATGGCAAAGATATCTTAGTGGTCCTCTTGATTATGGCAAAGATATCTTAGTGGTCCTCTTCACTGTGGCAAAGATATCTTAGTGGTCCTCTTCACTGTGGCAAAGATATCTTAGTGGTCCTCTTGATTATGGTAAAGATATCTTAGTTGTCCTCTTGATCATGGCAAAGATATCTTAGTGGTCCTCTTGATTATGGCACAGATATCTTAGTGGTCCTCTTGATTATGGCACAGATATCTTAGTTGTCCTCTTGATCATGGCAAAGATATCTTAGTGGTCCTCTTCACTGTGGCAAAGATATCTTAGTGGTCCTCTTGATCATGGCAAAGATATCTTAGTGGTCCTCTTCACTATGGCAAAGATATCTTAGTGGTCCTCTTGATTATGGTAAAGATATCAGCAAAGGATAACTTAATGACCTTTTTCATTGTAGCAACACAACTTTGTTGTCCTTTTCATTATATCATCATGGAACTTGTCGGTGTTCCTAATTACAGCAACTGAGAAGTTAGCGGTCCTCTTCATTATATCAACAGGTCACTTACGGCCCTCTTCATTATATCAACAGGTCACTTACGGCCCTCTTCATTATATCAACAGGTCACTTACGGCCCTCTTCATTATATGAACAGGTCACTTACGGTCCTCTTCATTATATCAACAGGACACTTACGGCCCTCTTCATTATATCAACAGGTCACTTACGGTCCTCTTCATTATATCAACAGGACACTTACGGTCCTCTTCATTATATCAACAGGTCACTTACGGTCCTCTTCATTATATCAACAGGACACTTACGGTCCTCTTCATTATATCAACAGGACACTTACGGTCCTCTTCATTATATCAACAGGACACTTACGGTCCTCTTCATTATATCAACAGGACACTTACGGTCCTCTTCATTATATCAACAGGACACTTACGGTCCTCTTCATTATATCAACAGGACACTCACGGCCCTCTTCATTATATCAACAGGACACTTACGGTCCTCTTCATTATATCAACAGGACACTTACGGCCCTCTTCATTATAACAACAGGACACTTACGGTCCTCTTCATTATATCAACTGGACACTTACTGCCCTCTTCATTATATCAACAGGACACTTACGGTCCTCTTCATTATATCAACAGGACACTTACGGTCCTCTTCATTATATCAACAGGACACTCACGGCCCTCTTCATTATATCAACAGGACACTTACGGTCCTCTTCATTATATCAACTGGACACTTACTGCCCTCTTCATTATATCAACAGGACACTTACAACACTATTCATTATACAACAGGACACTTACAACACTATTCATTATATCAGCAGGCCACTTACAACACTATTCATTATATCAACAGGCCATTTTTCGGCACTATTCATTATATCAACAGGCCATTTACGGCCCTCTTCATTATCAACAGGACACTTACAACACTATTCATTATATCAACAGGTCACTTACTGCCCTCTTCATTATATCAACAGGCCATTTACGGCCTTCTTCATTATATCAAGAGATCACTTAGCTTCCCTCTTCATTATAATAACTGAACTAACCGGTCTTCTTCATTATAGAATCAGACAACTTAATATATGCGTAAGTGAAGAGACAATGAAGGGGAGGGAGAGAATTATTATGGGAAAGCGCCAAGCCATTACGACTATTTAGCACTTAGAAGGAGTCAGGATAAGGATTTGGGATGGGACGGGGGGAAAGGAATGGTGTCCAACCACTTGGACGGTCGGGGATTGAACGCCGACCTGCATGAAGCGAGACAATCCGAGTTCTCTCACCACAATCTCAACAATTGTCAAGGAATACAATGGTGGGAACTCTTCTGTATTTCTTAAAAATGTCTTGAGTTACGAAAGCGCTTGGATTATATTTATGGAATTTTTACTTGGTGGATTCTTTTGGCTAATTGAGCCATGTTTGTCTAATTAGTCCTGTCTATTATGTGTTATTTTTTTTCACCCATTCCGTCTCTGCCCATGGGATGGGTGTGGGGGTCCACCACTGCCCATGGGATGGGTGTGGGGTCCACCACTGCCCATGGGATGGGTGTGGGGTCCACCACTGCCCATGGGTTGGGTGTGGGGTCCACCACTGCCCATGGGATGGGTGTGGGGTCCACCACTGCTCATGGGATGGGTGTGGGGTCCACCACTGCCCATGGGTTGGGTGTGGGGTCCACCACTGCCCATGGGATGGGTGTGGGGTCCACCACTGCCCATGGGATGGGTGTGGGGTCCTCCACTGCCCATGGGTTGGGTGTGGGGGTCCATCACTGCCCATGGGTTGGGTGTGGGGTACACCACTGCCCATGGGTTGGGTGTGGGGGTCCATCACTGCCCATGGGATGGGTGTGGGGTCCACCACTGCTCATGGGATGGGTGTGGGGTCCACCACTGCCCATGGGTTGGGTGTGGGGTCCACCACTGCTCATGGGATGGGTGTGGGGTCCACCACTGCCCATGGGATGGGTGTGGGGTCCACCACTGCCCATGGGTTGGGTGTGGGGGTCCACCACTGACCATGGGTTGGGTGTGGGGTCCACCACTGCCCATGGGTTGGGTGTGGGGTCCACCACTGCCCATGGGTTGGGTGTGGGGTCCACCACTGCCCATGGGTTGGGTGTGGGGTCCACCACTGCCCATGGGTTGGGTGTGGGGTCCACCACTGCCCATGGGTTGGGTGTGGGGTCCACCACTGCCCATGGGTTGGGTGTGGGGTCCTCCACTGCCCATGGGTTGGGTGTGGGGGTCCTCCACTGCCCATGGGTTGGGTGTGGGGTCCACCACTGCCCATGGGTTGGGTGTGGGGTCCACCACTGCCCATGGGATGGGTGTGGGGTCCACCACTGCTCATGGGATGGGTGTGGGGTCCACCACTGCCCATGGGTTGGGTGTGGGGTCCACCACTGCCCATGGGATGGGTGTGGGGCGCATAATAAATCACTCGATATTACCAAAATAAAGAGACCTTGCACTTCCGGCCCAAGACGGACCGAAACGTCGAGACGACCTGATAAGGTCCAAGACTAACCTAAAATATCTTGAGTAGTTGATTTGTTCTTCATCTTTGTCCCTGTGACGTATTCACAGGAATAACAATAACCAAGCGAACCAGAGAACTGGTTAATTGCCACGCTCAAGGAAAGTGAGAAAACACACACACACCCATATGTGCCCGGATAGCTCAGTCGGTAGAGCATTAGGCTTTTAACCTAAGGGTCCAGGGTTCGAGTCCCTGTTCGGGCTGGTTTTCTTTCCAGTTGATTGACAGTTGAGAGGCGGGACCAAAGAGCCAGAGCTCAACCCCCGCAAGCACAAATAGGTGAGCAAATATGTGAGCACACACACACACACACACACGCTAAAATTATGAGAAGGATTAAAACAGAAGAGGACTGTTTGAGGCTTCAAGAAGACCTAGACAAGCTGAAGGAATGGTCGAACAAATGGTTGTTAGAGTTTAACCCAACCAAATGTAATGTAATGAAGATAGGTGTAGGGAGCAGGAGGCCAGATACAAGGTATCATCTGGGAGAGGAAATTCTTCAGGAGTCAGAGAAGGAAAAAGACTTGGGGGTTGATATCACGCCAGACCTGTCTCCTGCAGCACATATCAAGAGGATAACATCAGCGGCATATGCCAGGCTGGCCAACATACGAACGGCATTCAGAAACTTGTGTAAAGAATCATTCAGAACTTTGTATACCACATATGTCAGGCCAATCCTGGAGTATGCAGCCCCAGCATGGAGGCCATATCTAGTCAAGCATAAGACTAAACTGGAAAAGGTTCAAAGGTTTGCCACCAGACTAGTACCCGAGCTGAGAGGTATGAGCTACGAGGAGAGACTACGGGAATTAAACCTCACTTCGCTGGAAGACAGAATAGTTAGGGGGGACATGATCACCACATTCAAGATTCTGAAGGAAATTGATAGGGTAGATAAAGACAGTCTATTTAACACAAGGGGAACACGCACAAGGGAACACAGGTGGAAACTGAGTGCCCAAATGAGCCACAGAGATATTAGAAAGAACTTTTTTAGTGTCAGAGTGGTTGACAAATGGAATGCATTAGGAAGTGATGTGGTGGAGGCTGACTCCATACACAGTTTCAAGTGTAGATATGATAGAGCCCAGTAGGCTCAGGAACCTGTACACCTGTTGATTGACGGTTGAGAGGCGGGACCAAAGGGCCAGAGCTCAACCCCCGCAAACACAACTAGGTGAGTACAACTAGGTGAGTACACGCGCGCGCGCGCGGGCGTCTTCCTTCCTTGACACATAATTGGAGAATACATTCTCGTTCACTGTAATCTTATGTGTCATACGAAAGGAAGCGTGAAATTTACCTTTTTCCCCATGTGCTCCTGTTTATAGAGTGGGTGGTCCTGTTGGAAGTGGTGACCCTGTTGACCGGCGAGCCTGTGTAGGGTGAGGGGCCTTGCGTAAATATTGCAGGTCCTGTCTAAAGTTGCGGCTTGTCCTGCCTTGTGTGATGATTCAGCTACCAGAGGTCATCTTGCCGACGGTAGCAGTCCTGTCTACGGTGACAGCGCTGCCGACGGTAGCAGCCCTGTCTACGGTGACAGCGCTGCCGACGGTAGCAATCCTGTCTACGGTGACAGCACTGCCGACGGTAGCAGTCCTGTCTACGGTGACAGCGCTGCCGACGGTAGCAGTCCTGTCTACGGTGACAGCGCTGCCGACGGTAGCAGTCCTGTCTACGGTGACAGTGCTGCCGACGGTAGCAATCCTGTCTACGGTGACAGCACTGCCGACGGTAGCAGTCCTGTCTACGGTGACAGCGCTGCCGACGGTAGCAGTCCTGTCTACGGTGACGGCGCTGCCGACGGTAGCAGTCCTGTCTACGGTGACAGCGCTGCCGACGGTAGCAGTCCTGTCTACGGTGACAGCGCTGCCGACGGTAGCAATCCTGTCTAAGGTCGCGACTTCTGTCTTGGGGCGGCGGCGGGTGGGCGGTTCTGGCAGACTCCGTAAGGAGTGAAACTAATGCAAGATGAACCGCTGTGTGTTAATATCCTTCGGGCCATATAGGTGCCTTGGCCTCTTTTGTCGTATGTGTGTGTGTGTGTTTGGCTTCAATGTTGAGTTTCGCAATGATTGCGTTCAGTTTTGGTCACTTATTTTGTGTTTTTATTGTTAAGTTGGTATAGCAGTTAAGTGAAAGCGTTGGTCGCTAACAGGTGTTTGTATGTAAATACATGTTTTGAGCTCTAAATATGTGTTTTGAGCTCTAAATACGTGTTTTGAGCACTAAATACGTGTTTTGAGCACTAAATACGTGTTTTGAGCACTAAATACGTGTTTTGAGCACTAAATACGTGTTTTGAGCACTAAATACGTGTTTAGAGCTCTAAATACGTGTTTTGTGCACTAAATACGTGTTTTGTGCACTAAATACGTGTCTTGAGCTTTAAATACGTGTTTGGAGCTCTAAATACGTGTTTTGAGCTCTAAATACGTGTTTTGAGCTCTAAATACGTGTTTTGAGCTCTAAATACGTGCTTTGAGCACTAAATACGTGTTTTGAGCACTAAATACGTGTTTTGAGCACTAAATACGTGTTTAGAGCTCTAAATACGTGTTTTGTGCACTAAATACGTGTTTTGTGCACTAAATATATGTTTTGTGCACTAAATACGTGTCTTGAGCTTTAAATACGTGTTTGGAGCTCTAAATACGTGTTTTGAGCTCTAAATACGTGTTTTGAGTTCTAAATACATGTTTTGAGTTCTAAATACATGTTTTGAGCTCTAAATGCGTGTTTTGAGCTTTAAATACTTGTTTTGAGCATTAAATACGTGTTTTGTGCACTAAATACGTGTTTTGAGCTTTACATACGTCTTTTGAGCTCTAAAAACGTGTTTTGAACACTAAATACGTGTTTCGAGCTCTAAAAACGTGTTTTAAGCATTAAATACGTGTTTCGTGCACTAAATACGTGTTTTGAGCTCTAAATATGTGTTTTGAGCTCTAAATACGTGTTTTGAGCAATAAATACGTGTTTGAGCTCTAAATACGTGTTTTGAGCTCTTAAAACATGTTTTGAGCACTAAATACGTCTTTTGTGCTCTAAATACGTGTTTTGTGCACTAAATTCCTTGTAAGCGTGATAATACGTTTAAGTTCGATAATAAAGACACTAAAACAAATTAGAAAGTCTTTAGAGTAGGTGGGTGGGTTGACCCAGCGTCTTGGGTCACCCACCAGACACACGTCTTAACCCGCGGACCACGATATGCTGAAGGTTACACACCCTGGAGTCCACTCTGCCCATTTGTTTCTGCCTCAGCGGGGAATCGAACCGAGATCCGTGGACTGCGAATCCAGGACACTGTCCGCTCGCCCGCGATGATCAAGAGTGTGTTCGCGAATGTCTATTTTCGCAGGTTTTCAAGTTTTCACAATTGTGGCGTTGGAACGGTCTGAAATGAATTCGGGAATTGTCTAGTTGTCTTCTGTATTTCCAACCAATTATAAAAATTAGAATTTCCAACCAATTATAAAAATTAGAATTTCCAACCAATTATAAAAATTAGAATTTCCAACCAATTATAAAAATTAGAATTTCCAACCAATTATAAAAATTAGAATTTCCAACCAATTATAAAAATTAGAATTTCCAACCAATTATAAAAATTAGAATTTCCAACCAATTATAAAAATTAGAATTATATACACCAGTAAGTTCAACTAACAGACAATAAATACAACTGTCACTCAATAACTTCCCTGAGAGCATTGGCAACACTGTCAGTAGCAATTGCAACGTTGCCCTCTCCATTTTTGTGTATACAAACGTAAATTATAACCACATAAGTCATTCCAAAACCTCACATTAACAAACATGTGGCGCTAGATTATTATTGTATGATATTGTTCATTAAATAGTTGTCTATGGGGCAGTTATCATTGACAAATAATATCCTTCATACCACACTTAAGAGTTAAATGTAATTATGTAATATTTAGTAAATATTCACTTAATCGAGCTGTTTGCCAACCATTTGTCAAAATATTGTAGTCTGAATTGATAGCCTCGTATTTCAGCATCTAGCACCCGATTGCAAACTCACCAATTACTGTACAAATGGTATATAAATATTGGCACTAGGCTGTTCGCTCTCTCTCAAACACAGACGCGCGCACACACACACACATCTGTTGGAGTTGAATGTGACAAAGGCTGTTGGGCCTGACATAATCTCACCGTGGATACTAAAAGAGGGTGCAGAGGCACTAAGTGTGCCACTCTCTATGGTGTATAACAGGTCACTGAAAACAGGAGCCCTACCGGAAAGTTAGAAGACAGCTAATGTAGTTCCAATATACAAAAAGGGTGACAGGCAAGTGACACTGAACTACAGGCTATTTTCCCTAACTTGTATACCATGCAAGGTGATGGAGAAGATGGCGAGGAAAAGCCTCGTAGAACATCTGGAGGGAAATAGTTTTGTAACACCACCAGCATGGGCTCAGAGATAGTAAATCGTGCTTCACAGGTTTAATAGAATTATATGACCAAGCAACACAAATTAGGCAAGAAAGAGAAGGGTGGGTAGACTGCATTTTCTTGGACTGTCATAAAGTCTTTGACACAGTACCCCATGTTACAAAAGTTGGAGAAACAGGCAGGAGTAAAAGGTTAGGTGCTTCAGTGAACAAGGGAGTATCTAAGCAACTGTAATCAGCGAGTAACTGTGAGGGGAAGACATCAGAGTGGCGAGATGTCACCAGCGGAGTCCCACAGGGCTCTGTACTTGGACCCATCCTGTTTCTGATATGTGTAAACGATCTTCCAGAGGGTATAATCTCATTCCTCTCAATATTTGCTGATGATGCAAAAATTAGGAGAAGATTCAAGACAGATGAAGATAGACAGAGACTACAGGACGACCTGGACAAACTGGAGGAATGATTTTGAAAATGGCTACTAAAGTTTAACTCAGGAAAGTGTAAAGTTATGAAATTAGATGAAGGGAGCAGGAGGCTGAACACAGGGTACCATCTGGGAGGTGAAATTCTGCAAGAGTCAAATAGAGAGAATGATCTGGGGGTTGATATCACACCGAACCTGTCTCAAGAGGCCTACATCAAAAGGATATCATCAGCGGCATATGCTACATTGGCCAACATAAGAACTGCCTTTAAAAACTTGTGTAACGAATCGTTCAGGAGCTTGTATACCACTTATGTCAGACTAATCTAGGAGTATGCAACTCCAGCTTGGAGTTCATACCTAGTTAAACACAAAACAAAGATAGAGAGGAATCAGAAATATGCCCCCAGACTAGTCACAGCAATGAGAGGTATGAGCTACGAGGAAAGGCTAAGGGAGCCAAACCTCACGTCCCTGGAAAACAGAAAAGTAAGAGGACACATGATAACCACCTACCAAATTCTCAAAGGAATTGACAAGGTGGACAAAGACAAACTATTTAGCATGGGTGGAACACGAACAAGGGGACACAGGTGGAAACTTAGTACCAAATGAGCCACAGAGACATTAGAAATAATTCATTCAGTGTCAAAGTAGTTAACAAATGGAATGCATTAGGCAGTGATGTGGTGGAGGCAGACTCCATACACTGTTTCAAATGTAGATTTGATAGAGCCCAATAGGCTCCAGACCTATTGACCAGAGGATTCAACCAGAAGTGGAAAAGGAAGGACCGAGCAACGGCGACAAAGATCTTGGAGGGTCTGGATATGGTAGGAGCTAATGGCAACATAGAGAAGGTTTTCAGGCTGGGCGGCTACAAGAAGGAAAGGAAACGACTGATAAAGTTAATGCTCATGAACGAGGCAACGAAAGAAGAAATCCTGTCAAAGAAAAGCAAGCTCATGAGACTAGGGGGTATACAAGGGACATGTTTCTGAAAAGGGACATGACAAGGGAAGAGAGAAGGATGGCTGCAGAAGCAAGAAGGAGACACAAGGGAGTTATAGGACTTGACGCAGTATCTCCAGTAACCTCAGAGGGGAGCGGGAATTCCCTGACCAACAGGTCAGTAACCCCAGGGAGGAATATAAAAGAAACTTCCGCCCCCCCCTCCCCCCACGTCCATTCCCCCTCAATCACCTGCACCTCCCCAGCCAGTAGAGATCCTCTTCAGACCATGCCCCCCATGCTCCCCGACCCCAGGTCCCCCATGCCCTCCTTCCCCCACCCAAGACCCTCCCTGCCCCCCCACACCCCATGCCCTCCTCTGTTTCTCCACCCCAAGCCCTCCCCGGTACCCCGACCCCAAACTCTCCTTCCTAGCACTCCCCCTCCCTCCCTGCCCCCACCCTCTCCCTCCCTGTCCCCCCCTCCCTCCCTGCACCCCCCACCCCAAGCTCCCCATCCCTTACCAACCCCTGGCCTCCTTACCCAACGAACCCCTTCATTCCCCAACCATTGACCTCTCTCCCCCTTCCAAATGCCCCTCCTGCTTCCCAATACCTGCTTGATGGTGTTCTGGGAGTTCTTCTACTCCCCAAGCCCGGCCCTAGGCCAGGCTTGACTTGTGAGTGTTTGGTCCACCAGGCTGTTGCTTGGAGCAGCCAGCAGGGCCACATATCCACCACAGGCCGGTTGGTCTGGCACTCCTTGAAGAAAACTATCTAGTTTTCTCTTGAAGATGTCCACGGTTGTTCCGGCAATATTTCTTATATTCGCTGGGAGGATGTTGAACAACCGCGGACATCTGGTGTTTATACAGTGTTCTCTGATTGTGCCTATGGCACCTCTGCTTTTCACTGGTTCTATTCTTCATTTTCTTCCATATCATTCACTCCAGTATGATGTTATTTTACTGTGTAGATTTGATACCTGTCCCTCCAGTATTTTCCATGTGTATATTATATGATATCTCTCTCGTCTCCTTTCTAGTGAGTACCTTTGGAGAGCTTTGAGACAATCCCAATAATTTAAGTGCTTTATCGCGTCTATGTATGCCGTATATATTCTCTGTACTCAGTCTGTTTCAGCAATCTTTCCTGCTCTGAAGGGGTGAAGTGAGTACTGAGAAGTACTCAAGATGGGACAGTACAAGTGATTTGTATAGTACAACCATTATGATGGGATACCTGGATATGAAAGTTCTCATAATCCATCCGATCATTTTTCTGGCTGACACAATATTTGCTTGGTTATGCTCCCTAAACGTTAGGTCGCCAGACACCATTATTGAGAAATCCTTTACATGTTGCTTTCTTACTATGGGCACATTTTATTGTGTCTTGTTCCCTGTATTATGTTTAAGGTCCTCATTTATACCATACGTGAGTACCTGGAATTTAAATTTTAAATTTTGCCCCGAGGGGCGAATTTATTGAGCAGCGCCACTCATCCTGTGAGTGGACACACCGCCATAGTGACAGTATTGGGCAGCGCCACTCATCCTGTGAGTGGACACACCACCATAGTGACAGTATTGGGCAGCGCCACTCATCCTGTGAGTGGACACACCGCCATAGTGACAGTATTGGGCAGCGCCACTCATCCTGTGAGTGGACACACCGCCATAGTGACAGTATTGGGCAGCGCCACTCATCCTGTGAGTGGACACACCGTCATAGTGACAGTATTGGGCAGCGCCACTCATCCTGTGAGTGGACACACCGCCATAGTGACAGTATTGGGCAGCGCCACTCATCCTGTGAGTGGACACACCGTCATAGTGACAGTATTGGGCAGCGCCACTCATCCTGTGAGTGGACACACCGCCATAGTGACAGTATTGGGCAGCGCCACTCATCCTGTGAGTGGACACACCGCCATAGTGACAGTATTGGGCAGCGCCACTCATCCTGTGAGTGGACATACCGCCATAGTGACAGTATTGGGCAGCGCCACTCATCCTGTGAGTGGACACACCGCCATAGTGACAGTATTGGGCAGCGCCACTCATCCTGTGAGTGGACACACCGCCATAGTGACAGTATGGGGCAGCGCCACTCATCCTGTGAGTGGACACACCGCCATAGTGACAGTATTGGGCAGCGCCACTCATCCTGTGAGTGGACATACCGCCATAGCAACATGTACAACACTCCCCAATAAGAAGAAAACCTGCTGGGTTGTTCATCCTGTCACTTGTACCCAGACACAGCTGGGACTTGCTTAACTGTCTCAAGTGAACAGCTCCTCAAACAAGAAGATTAACATCTGTCAACCCTTAAAAGCTTACGTTATCTTGCGGGTGCAAAATGGGGGAATCTTTTAAGAACAGTATCAATATGTGACAAATAGTTTTTTCCTAATTCAAACAATGTGGGGTTTATTATTCTACACATATTTCTAATGTCTCTCAGGTGTTCACATTCACGTAGATAGTGGTCAAAGCGGTGTCCATCACTCTCATCACAGATTCTGCAACTTCGCTGATCAACTGTTGTTTCCATTCCGAATCGCCATGGATATTTGTATCCAAGACGGATTCTCGCTATTACTGATTCTCTCCCGCGTCCTCCTCCTCTTCGTCCATAATGATTGGGATTGACAGCTGCAACCATGTTGTACCATCGTACAGATTCACTGGCTTGTACTTCTATCCTCCTTTCCTCAGTTATCTTGTCCCGGTGATATTGCGTGATAATACCTCTAATTTGTAGTAGAGTCTTGGGTATGAAGTATTCAATATGGTTTCCTTCAGCGCCTTCAGCAGCCAGCACATCTGCTCGTTCATTCCCACATATTCCAACATGGGAGGGGATCCACAGAAACTTCATGATTCTTCCCTGATTGGTAAGTCCTTTCACAGCTCTCTTAATTTCGGCGACTATTGCAAGATTTTCTGCCCGATTTTTACTTAGACTTTGCAGTGCTGCTTTTGAATCAGTGCAAATCACTGCACCATTAGTGTTCTGTTCAAGAAACCTTAACGCCATAACAATGGCAGTTAGCTCTGCTTGCGTTGAAGAGGCATAGTTCTCAATACGCGCTTTTTCTTCATTTCTTCGTTGGAAAGAAACGAAGTAATAATTTACATTCACTGTAATTAATCCTTAATTACCGTGTATGCTGCACCAGCCCTGCCATTGACAGGATTAGATGACCCGTCAGTGTAGATTTGATCTAGTTCATCTCCGGCTTCTTTATCAATTTTCTCAAGATACTTGTGCCTCATTTCTTGTGGTATAATGTTGGATTTTTTCGTTTCCATTTCATTGATGATAATCCTACATGAGTCATCCTCCCAGGGAGGTAACCTCTCTACACAAGGTAGCAGACTCATCTGTGATGCCATTTTTTGCTTCTCCTGTTTCCACCTGTAAGTAACACAGAGCTCAGTTTTTTCTTAGAAATATCATTGTAATGGAATCCCTGGCTATCCTAATTGAAAGCTTAGCATTCAGCTTCTTAATTCTGCTTTTAACACTGGGGAGGGACAACTCCTCTCGTAGATTAAACGTTTTGGCAGTTCTTTGGACTCCAAGAATGATTGTCATGGCTTCATTTTGAATGCTTTCGAGCCTTTTCATATCGCTTTGGGAGGAGGTGCACAGAACTGGTGCGGCATAGTCTATGACGGAGCGCACATAGGCTGTGTACATCATTTTAAGCACGGCAATAGAGGCTCCATGTCCATTCCAGGTCATAGCTTTCAGTGCCCTGAGTCGACTTTTACATGTTCCTATGAGTTGATTGAGTTCCTCTTTCTTCCCCTTGTTAGAGCCGACAGTGACGCCAAGGTACCAATAGTGGTCAACCCATTCAAGTGTTACACCATTAATTTGTAGTTCTTCATTTTCTCCCCTCTTGTGATGAGAGTTTGCTTTTGTCTTGTTTGTGGAGTGAGTGAAACCGAGCTCAATACATTTCATTTAATTTTTCCCAAGGTGGGAATATTATAACATCATCTACATATCCCACTTGTTGTGCTCCTTCCGAGAAATCAATATTTGCAATGGCGTTCAAAGTACATTGAATAGTGTGGGGTTTAAGACTCCTCCTTGGAAGGTACCGAGTTCCAAATTCATTGTTCTTGAGACTGTTCCATTGAAGCAGACCTTTATTCCCTGTGAGGTAGTATGACAGTATGACATCCATTTCATGAGTCTCCCCTTGACACTCATGCATGCAAGCTCGTCCAGGAACGCAATCCCCTGTGCTTTGTCGAAAGCTCCTTTGATGCCAACAAATACAGAGTACTTAGCTGTATCATTAGTCAGGTAATTAACTATACAATTTGCTGTGCTCCGTCCTTTAACAACTTCATTGACCCCCTCCCCTAACCTGCCTATTTTGTGCAACAGTCGGTTTAGGATGATCCTTTCAAGCATCTTGCAAGTGCATGACACGAGGCTGATAGGTCTGTAATTACCAGGGTCATTGGGCTTCGGTATGGGGACAATTATTGCGTGTTTCCATTGTGTGGGCAACACTCCACTTAGGAATGACTTGTTAAACAGGTGGAGTAGTGGATTCCCAGACACTTCACACAGTGCATTGAGTATGTCGTAGGTGACGCCATCTTCACTAGGTGCAGTACTTTTACCCTTTTTCATAGCGCCCCTTACTTCCTGGGGTGTGATTGGTTCCCCATATTCGTCATCACTAGATTGTGCTCTTGTTATCCTAATCCTTCTGTCATCATGTCGGAGGAGCTGTTCTCTGCTTACTTCTGCAGGTAGGGAGGAGGAGGATGCTGCATCACTCCACTTGTGAATTAGTTCCTCAGCCTTACCCTGGGGGTCTTTGTGAGCCGCAGGCCGGGCTCTGCCCCCCTTAGCTATCTGAATTTTTGCCCACACTTGTCTTGCAGATGTTTCCCGTCCAATAGAGCTAGTGAACTCAAGCCATTGTCTTTCCCGCTTTTTAATCTTCTCTTCCCTGGCTACTTGACACACAGTTTTCAACAGTTCTTGGTTGCTTTCGGTGGGATGTCTCCGGTACTCTCTACTCATGTCTCTTACATTTGCGTTAAGCATCTTTATGTAATCGTTCTCATACCATTTTATTTTCTTCTTCTGAGGGCTACTTCGCCCAGTTGTACGGCGCGGAACTCTGAGACAGTGCTCAATTTGGTGATTAAGGTCATCAACAAATGTGTCAATGTCTTCTGGGATTTGGTATTCCGTGAACCAGTCACTCATCCTGTTTATGAAGTGCGGCCTCATATCTGGTTCGAGTGATAACCTTTTTCTTTTATTTGTCTCTTTCCTTCTCTTGCACATGTCGACGGTGGTAATCAGTGCCCAATGGTCACTACATAAACTGTGCACAATGCGTGTACTGGCATCCGTGTCCTGTGCATTCAGCAGGAGAGCATAGTCTAATCTTCCGCCGCTGAGGTGAGTTGGCTGTTCATCACCCAGAACTCTAAGGTTTTTACTCCCCCTGACATAGAGTGACAGTTTCCGTCCATTGACACTGGGCTGATGACAGTTGGCACCAAAGTGTGGGTGTCTGGCATTAAGGTCACCGACCAGCAGGGTAGGTTCTTCATTAACAAATTCAGGCAGTGTGTCAAGGTCAAGTTTACTCTGTGGCACATATAGGTTGATTAAATGTAGGGCATTATTGTTTAAGTAAAGGGTTACCCCTGGTGACTCATACTCATCCTCCATGTGAAGATCATTAATAATCTGTGTAGGTATGTTGTTGCTGACTTAGGTAATAAGACCCCGTTTCCTGTCCCCAGAGGGCAAGGAGAACTTGCAATAACCGCTGAACCTTGGGTTGAAGTCATCACCCACCAGTGTCTCCTGTAGCACTATGACGTCAGTTTGGTGATTTATCACTGTTAAACATCATGTTATTTTCTGTTGCCTAGTCGAAAACTTTATTAATACCTTTATTATTATACAATGCCCAAATGGACCCCAACCCCAGGCCCTCCTAGCTTCCCCATACTGGATTATCCCAGCTCCCCTCACACCCCAGACCCCCAGGACCTCTTTCCTAGGCCCTCCCACCTCGGACGCCTCTTGTCCCCCTACTAAAATGGAATCAACAGAAACTGAGGATGGAAAGAAGAGAGTCAGTTTTAAGGTGATGTACTCGAACATAGATGGGATTACAAGCAAGGCAAGTGAACTTATGGCAAGAGCACAGGAAGGGAACCTGACTGTAATTGGACTCACAGAAACAAAACTTTCAGGAACCATAACGAAGGTGGTTTTTCTCCAGGACTACACTGTAAGAAGGAGGGAGAGGGAAGGGATGGGTAGTGGGTGGAGTGGCTCTACTGATAAGAAAGGAATGGAGTTTCGAGGAAATTATTATTCCTGGCTGCAAGGGGTTTCACAGACTATATAACAGGCACCATGATGATGGGAGGACCAAGAGTAGTAGTTGAAGTTATATATATATCCCTCCCCCAAATGCCAGAAAACCCAGGCAAGAGTATGACAGAAACAACATGGCAGTTAACACTATAATTGAGAGAACAGCCTCTGCTGCCTGTAGAAATAGATCCCATCTGCTCATCATAGGGAACTTCAATCATGGAAGGATAGACTGGGAAAACAAGGAACCACATGGAGGTCAGTAAACATGGAGAACTAAACTATTGGAGGTGGAGACTAGAAACTTTTTAAGTCAGTATGTCAGGGAAGCCATAAGAATGAGAGGCAATGATGAACCAGCGAGACTCGACCTCGTCTTCACAATGACTCCGACACAAAGGAAATCGGTTTCGAAGCCCCCGTGGGAATGAGCGATCACAGTGTACTGATGTTTGAGTATATGGTCGAAGTAGGGTTAATGTACTCAAGGAAAGGACCAGAAAAGAAAATACTGGCATTCTGAAAGAAAACTATGAGGAGATAAGAAAATTCTTATCAGATATAACGTGGGAAACAGAGCTCAGAGGAAAGACAGCCCAAGACATGATGGACTACGTCACGCAGAAGTGCAAGGAGGCAGCAGACAAGTTCGTCCCAGTTCAGATAGAAATAAAGGAAAGACAGACAAGAAACCCATGGTTTAATCAGAGATGTAAGCTAACTAAGCAACTAAGTACAAGAGCATGGAGAAACTATAGAAATGATAGGACACTTGAGAGCAGAGAAGGATACCAGAGAGCCAGGAATGAATACGTCAGGGTGAGAAGAGGGGCAGAAAGACAGTATGAAAATGACATAGCAAGCAAGGCTAAGACTCAACCTAAATTGCTGCACAGCCACATCAGAAGAAAAACAAAAGTGAAGGAACAGGTAATGAAACTGAGGATAGGGGCAGACAGTTCACTACACCCACATCATCAGCGTCCACTCAGGTACAGTTTAGTATAGTCACCCACATACTGCCAGTTGTAGTGGATTATATGAGACTTCGGAGTTTCTTTCCGTTCCTCTGTACCTCGTTGGTGGATTGCCAGAGGTGGCGCAGTGGTAATGCACTCGCCCCGCGTCCTGCAAGCAATCTGGTCTGCGTTCGTGTCCTGGTCGTGTCAGAAGTAGTCAACTATGCCCGTACACCTACCAAACAAACAAAAACCAGGCAGAGACGAAGAGATAGAGACAGAGACAGAGTAGCAGACAGAGACGTAGAGAAACAAACATAAAGATATGGAGGTTAGACAGCCAGATGGTGTGAGAGACAGACAGACAGGGATGGAGAAAAACAGAGATGAAGACACAGAGGGAAAAAGAGAGACAGAGATTAAAAGACAGAGAGAGACGGAGAAAGAAGTAGGTCAAACAGAGAGAGAGAGAGCTCATACAGAGACAGAGAGACAGAGAAAGAGGGCGAGAGAGACAGACAGAGAAAGAGGGCGAGAGAGACAGACAGAGAGGAAGGGATCACTAGGGATAATCTTTGTTGATGGAAAAGTCGTCGTCTTCATCTCCGGCTTCATCTGTGGCTGGAGAGATGCTGCTCAGATAACAGGCTTGCCCAGTGAGGTTCAAAGGACCGGGCCATGTAAGGGGAGAGATGGGGAGGGGGGCGGTGGGGAGTGAAGAGTGGTTCAGTAAATGGTTCACAAATTCTCAAATGAGTGGTTCAAATGGGTTGTTCATTCAGGACAGCTCACACACTAGACCGTCTTTGCTTTTAACAAGATCAAAGCTAATTTTCATTTGATTTTCACATGACTAAAGTGGGTCTGTGGCATCCTATCAGCAAAGTGCCTGGTGGTTATCTTGAGGTTATCTTGAGATGATTTCGGGGCTTAGCGTCTCCGCGGCCCGGTCCTCCACCAGGCCTCCTTTTTGTTAC
>NC_091157.1:13278877-13366246 GCF_040958095.1 Procambarus clarkii
TCTCTCTCTCTCTCTCTCTCAAATTAACACAAAGGTGTTATCCAACTACCAATTACAGACATAACATACAGAAAGCCAAGACCAACTATGCGTAACTAACTCACCAAAGTCTAGACCTAACAGCCGGTCTACTTAATTATACTTCAACTACTTTAATTAGTTACAACTTCTCTAAAGTTCTCTTAAAATCATATTATGTACACGGTGAAGCTGAAGCCAACGGTGTGCCAGAGGCCTCATGTGGTCGCTTGACTCAATCTCATGTGCAACTTCATGTTCAGGGCACATGGAAATGTGGCAAGAGGGAGTCAACCGAGGATTGAACGACTGCTGGAGAAATGTCCCTGTGGAAGGCATAGCTATATGTATAGGGCTGGCGGAAGGCTTAATGCTTTGTGTCTACTGTAAAGATATAGATACATACCTCTCTACTGATGTACTGACCCCTCGAGTGATGTATTGACCCCTCGACTGATGTACTGACCCCTCGAGTGATGTATTGACCCCTCGACTGATGTACTGACCCCTCGACTGATGTATTGACCCCTCGACTGATGTATTGACCCCTCGACTGATGTATTGACCCCTCGACTGATGTACTGACCCCTCGACTGATGTACTGACCCCTCGACTGATGTACTGACTCCTCGACTGATGTATTGACCCCTCGACTGATGTACTGACCCCTCGACTGATGTACTGACCCCTTGACTGATTTACTGACCCCTCGACTGATGTACTGAACCCTCGACTGATGTACTGACCCCTTGACTGATGTACTGACCCCTCGAGTGATGTACTGACCCCTCGACTGATGTACTGACCCTTCGACTGATGTACTGACCCCTTGACTGATGTACTGACCTCTTGACTGATGTACTGACCCCTCGACTGATGTACTGACCCCTCGACTGATGTACTGTTTCTTTATAGAGTTTAGCAAGTGGCTCTTTATAGAGTTCAGCAAGTGGCTCTTTGTAGAGTTCAGCAAGTGACTCTTTATAGAGTTCAGCAAGTGGCTCTTTATAGAGTTCAGCAAGTGACTCTTTATAGAGTTCAGCAAGTGGCTCTTTATAGAGTTCAGCAAGTGACTCTTTATAGAGTTCAGCAAGTGGCTCTTTATAGAGTTCAGCAAGTGGCTCTTTATAGAGTTCAACAAGTAGCTCTTTATAGAGTTAAATGGCTATAGAGATTGGCTGCCTCATCGCTGATCACCATGAGAAAATCTTTGGCATAGAGAGCATCGAACTAACGCCCAGGATAACCCCTTGACCCATGCTGTAACTCTCATAGAACGTCGCATTCTGTACGTTGGTTGAGGACATGAGTGGACCCCCCTTAAAGGATATATTGTCATGAGTTTACGATCAACATCTCTTGAGTTCTCGTTTTCTACATTTTCAAACGTTAACTGTGATAAATGGGAAGCCTCTCTGTACACTGACTCATCACACATTTAGTGTACTCTCTACCTTCCTTAGCTGGGCTGTTGTAATTATGGGGAGGAGGTGCAAGACAGTATGACTGTGAAGGGCTTGGAAGGGTATATCAGCCAAGAAAGTGAGATATGAGGTATAACAAGGAAAGTGAGATATAACAAGTTGGGATATGAGGACAAGAAGCTGGGATACGAGGAGGAAAAAGTAGGATATGAAGACAAAAACTGGGATATACGGATAAGAAACTGGGATAAGAAGACTGGGAAGCTAGGACCCATTTACGACATAATCTCACACTAGCCTTTTGTGTCTCATATCCCTTACCCAGTTCTTAGTCTGTCTAATATCTCTTCCTCAGCTCTTAATCTGTCCTAATTCCCTTCCCAAGCTCTTAGTCTGTCTCATATCCCTTTCTCAGCTCTTAATCTGTCCTAAATCTCTTCCTCAGCTCTTAGTCTGTCTCATATCCCTTCCTCAGCTCTTATTCTGTCTCATATATCTTCCTCAGCTCTTAGTCTGTCTCATATCCCTTCCCGAGCTCTTAGTCTGTCTCATATCCCTTCCCGAGCTCTTAGTCTGTCTCATATCCCTTCCCGAGCTCTTAGTCTGTCTCATATCCCACATTCGTAGACAGCAACAAGCAGGTTGTGGGTTCTATAAGAGAAAAAAATGGAAGATCACTCATACTGGAAACTTTTGTTGATTTATTTGACTTTAGACTTGATCGTAGCGTAATTTCCTTGAAACTGTGATTTGAATCTAATTTGAATTCCTGGAAACTTGACTTAAACTTGACTTGAATTCCTGGAAACTTGACTTAAACTTGACTTAAATTCCTGGAAACTTGACTTAAATTTGACTTGAACTCCTGGAAACTTAACTTAAACTTGACATGAATTCCTGGAAACTTAACTTAAACTTGACTTGAATTCCTGGAAACTTAACTTAAACTTGACTTGTATTCCTGGAAACTTAACTTAAACTTGACTTGTATTCCTGGAAACTTGACTTGAATTCCTGGAAACTTGACTTAAACTTGACTTGAATTCCTGGAAACTTGACTTGAATTCCTGGAAACTTGACTTAAACTTGACTTGAATTCCTGGAAACTTGACTTGAATTCCTGGAAACTTGACATAAACTTGACTTGAAATCCTGGACACTTGACCTGGCTCACGTTTTGGTGGGAATATTGATATTGAGGTTTGAATTTGAAAATAAACCGTCTAGGCAGAGATGAACATTTGTTTTCTAAGACCTTAACGATCAGGTGGTTAAGAGTGGTGGAACGATGCTGGTGAATGGCTGGACACTGGAGACACATGAGTCAAAGAGCGATAAGAGTTCTACGGTGAGAGTTAAAAGGAATGAATTGAATTTGGGAGGAATTAGGGGACCAAGAGATGAAGTTTGGTTTGTAAAGGGAGTCCAGATCCGTACGTGTATTGTACGTGTATTGTACGTGTATTGTACGTGTAACTCTCTCTCCTTAGTATTATCGCATTCCATATACTCCCCCTCCCCATCCCCCATCACAGACTCATCCCACCCCATCACCTCCCCTTCCTGACTACTAACACCTCCCTCCCTCCCTCTCTCCCCCATGTCATCAGGTTGAAGAATCAAGAGGGGGAATTCTCACAGAAAACGACATTGAAATGTGTAAAGAACTCAAGACAAGACTTCAGGAGGACTTTACAATAGAACCAATGTGGGGACCAAGGTGGTAGGCTGAAAGGCAGGATGGATGACATTTTGGAGTTACTAGATAAATCCTGAAGGATGACATAGAAGATGTAAAAAAAACAAATTTACAGAATTTTCTTTACATTCTTCCATACTGTAAAAAATGTAAAGATAAAAAAGATGAGACTAGATCTTGGAAAATTAAAGTAACCAGACTTAGTCTCACCAGTAAGTAACCAGACTTAGTCTCACCAGTAAGTAATTAGACTTAGTTTCACTAGTAAGTAACCAGACTTAGTTTCACCAGTAAGTAATTAGACTTAGTCTCACTAGTAAGTAACCAGACTTAATCTCACTAGTAAGTAACCAGACTTAATCTCACTCGTAAGTAACCAGACTTAGTCTCACTAGTAAGTAACCAGACTTAGTCTCACTCGTAAGTAACCAGACTTAGTCTCACTAGTAAGTAACCAGACTTAATCTCACTCGTAAGTAACCAGACTTAATCTCACTCGTAAGTAACCAGACTTAGTCTCACTAGTAATTAACCAGACTTAATTTCACTCGTAAGTAACCAGACTTAGTCTCACTCGTAAGTAACCAGACTAAGTCTCACTCGTAAGTAACCAGACTTAATCTTACCATGGCTCCTGAAGAAGGCTGAAAAGTACTTTATCATCTACTATCAAATCATTTCTGTTATAAAACACCCAAGACAGGAAAACTCCCAGAATTTTAGAAAAAGGCAAACATAGCACCAGTAATCAAAAAGGGACAGACAAACAGTACTAAATTATAGACGAGTGACACTGACACATTCCGTGTAAAGTGCCGGGGAGTAAGTAAGTAAGGAGGATGAGGGGAACACTTGGAGAAAACTAATTTTATAATAAAAGTGCTGCGTGGATTTAGAAAGGGATTGTCGTGCTTGACAAACGTGATTGAATTTAATAACAATTTGACTAAAATTACACAGGAAAAAGTAGGCCGAGAAGAAGGTATTTCTCTAGACTTCCAAAAAAACAACAACATTCGGTTCTGTTCATCAGAAAAAGTTAGAGAAACAGGCTGAGATAACTGGGAAAAAGATTTAAGTGAGGTAAGCGAGTACTTGAAGGATAGAAAACACAGTCAGTCACAGTCAGAAAGGAGGTTACAAGCTGGAGGAATGTTACATGTGAGGTCCTACATGGCTCAGTCCTGGGACCACTGCTGTTTCTAATTGATGTGACTGACCAACCCGAGGGAGAGAGTTTGTACATGTAACTGTTTGCCAATGACGAAAAGCTGATCAAGAATGTATAAATAGAGGAGGACCGCAGGAAGTTACAGAAGGACCTTGACAATTTCCAAGAAGATGGAGTACAAATGGCTGCTTAAATTCAATCCCAAGTGCAAGGCAATGAAGCTGGTAAACTGAGAAAGGAGATCAAGAGGTGTCTCCACCATAAGGGGAAGGTAACTACAGGAATCAGAAAGAAACATTTGGGTTTGGTCATAATACCAACACAAACACCGGAGGCACACCTAAACACGGTAACAAGGAGCATATGAGACGCTGGCAAACATCAAAACATCACTGAGAAACCTAAATCAGGACTCCTGCAAGGTAATCTACTCAACATTTATCATACCAATATTAGAACCTGCAGCACCGGCATGGACTCCACACCTTGTGGAACATAAACAAAAATATGATAAGTACAGAGGTTTGCCAAAAGATTGGTGCCAGAGCTAAGAGGGTTAAGCTACGAAGACAGGCTAAGGGAGCTATATCTCACGACCCAAGAGGACACAAGAAACAGAGGGGATATGATCACAACATACAATATACTGAGGGGGGAAAAGATATTGTGGACAAGGCCATCCTCTTTAAACTGAGAGAAAGCAGCACAAGAGGACACAGGTCGAAGCTGGAAACGCAAATGAGACGAAGGAATGTTAGGAAATAGTACAACCCTGTACGGGCAGTTAACAACCCTGTACGGCAGTTAACAACCCTGTACGGGCAGTTAACAACCCTGTACGGGCAGTTAACAACCCTGTACGGGCAGTTAACAACCCTGTACGGGCAGTTAACAACCCTGTACGGGCAGTTAACAACCCTGTACGGGCAGTTAACAACCCTGTACGGGCAGTTAACAACCATGTACGGGCAGTTAACAACCCTGTACGGGCAGTTAACAAGTGGAATGTACTGAAAGAAGAAGTTGTGGAAGCCGCCTCCAACCACAACTTTAAGACCAGATTCGACAAAGATTTCGAACGTCAGAATAGTTAAATTATAAGGGAACAGGTAGAACCAGGCCAGTAGTCACTGATAGGTTAATATATCCCATCCCATCACCTCCCCTTCCTCAACACTGACACCCCCCATCCCATCACCCCATCACCCCCTACACTCACACACCTCACCCCTTCCTAGTCGTATATACAGTTTTCCCTTTCACAGTAAAAGAGGAAATCGGTTTAATGGAAAAACAACACAGCAGTCTCTCCTGTTCTGAAACTTCTCCTTTACTCCCTGTCTCTCTTTTTTTTTTATCCCTCCCTCCCTTGCTTTATCTGTCCCTGGAGAGAAGGAGGAAGGAAGGGAGGGAGGGAGGGAGGGAGGGAGGCTGGCTCCATCATTTCCTCCATCTCGCGCCCACTAGCCCGCTCGCTTACATGCACACATAATCTGAATTTATTATCGTCATCTGTTTTTATGTCGTCAGAACACAATAATGCTGACAATATCGACCTGAATGCCCACGCTGCCTTTTGGTTCCTCCTTATTTCTTCTCCTGTTTCTTCTCCTTCTCTCACCTCTACCTCTCTACCCTTCTCTACCTTCCTACTTTCCTGTACAACCTTCTACGTCTTCACCCGTCCTGACTAATCCTCAAGTCTCTCTGTATCTCAGCTCCTCTTTGCCTCTAGGCTATTCTATGCCTCTTAGTCCATTTCCACCTCTTAAATGCTCCTTCTCTTCTTAGAGCCTCTCTAGCTTTCTATCTCCCTCTCTCTCCTCCTCACAAGTCATGCTATCTCTCTCCTCCTCATCTTCACCTGCAAGTCAGAGAGCCTCATCTTCACCAGCACGTCAGAGAGCCTCATCTTCACCTGCACGTCAGAGAGCCTCATCTTCACCAGCACGTCAGAGAGCCTCATCTTCACCAGCACGTCAGAGAGCCTCATCTTCACCTGCACGTCAGAGAGCCTCATCTTCACCAGCACGTCAGAGAGCCTCATCTTCACCAGCACGTCAGAGAGCCTCATCTTCACCAGCACGTCAGAGAGCCTCATCTTCACCAGCACGTCAGAGAGCCTCATCTTCACCTGCACGTCAGAGAGCCTCATCTTCACCAGCACGTCAGAGAGCCTCATCTTCACCTGCACGTCAGAGAGCCTCATCTTCACCAGCACGTCAGAGAGCCTCATCTTCACCAGCACGTCAGAGAGCCTCATCTTCACCAGCACGTCAGAGAGCCTCATCTTCACCTGCACGTCAGAGAGCCTCATCTTCACCAGCACGTCAGAGAGCCTCATCTTCACCTGCACGTCAGAGAGCCTCATCTTCACCAGCACGTCAGAGAGCCTCATCTTCACCTGCACGTCAGAGAGCCTCATCTTCACCAGCACGTCAGAGAGCCTCATCTACACCAGCACGTCAGAGAGCCTCATCTTCACCAGCACGTCAGAGAGCCTCATCTTCACCAGCACGTCAGAGAGCCTCATCTTCACCTGCACGTCAGAGAGCCTCATCTTCACCAGCACGTCAGAGAGCCTCATCTTCTCCAGCACGTCAGAGAGCCTCATCTTCTCCAGCACGTCAGAGAGCCTCATCTTCTCCAGCACATCAGAGAGCCTCATCTTCTCCTGTCTCTTGTCCTCTCATAAAAGACATTCTCCTGGAGAAAATCTGCTTAAGCGCATCGATTATTCTTGCAGCTTGCTTCACTTCTCTCTGTCCTCCTCACACGCATTATTTCCTTCCTCTCTTCTTCCCTATTCTCGCACCCTTCCCTTTTCCCTTACCTCTCTTCTTTCCTTTCTATTCCCTTTCTCTTTCCAGAAATCAGAAGGTATTTTCCCGTATTTTACCGTTATTTCCTGTCTACCGTCAGCCCTTTGTTGCTGTCGGCTGTTGACGCTCTCACGAACGTCCTCTAGGGATAGGGAGGACGGTGGGGGCTCGGGATGGGGCAGGGGGGATGGGGTATCCCCCCAGTGGGGCATGGATAGGGGTATCTCTGGGGTGGGGGTGGGGGTGAGGTGGGTCAGGTGGATGATTATTTTGAGTGGGTCAAAAGCGGGGTGTTACGACGAGGGGGGGGGGGGGGCGTGGGGCATGGAAGGAGGTTCGAACCCTGGGACCAGGGTTACCCGAGCATTTATGTATTCTCTTGCGAAACATTTACATCTTCCCTCACTCATCTCTATTTGCTTATATTAAACACTTTACGAGTTTAGAAAGTTCACAACACAAGGTTGTTATTGTATATTAACAACCTCCTAGCGCTTCGTAGAGCTCATAAACTGCTCGATACGTGCAACAACATCATTGACAAATGATGTAGAGGTTTCGTAAGTCGTTGAAATGATGCTTAATGAAATCTGACTCAGGGAGGATAGTTAGGTCGCCTGGGTACCAAGCCTTATGACTGTTCTCCCAGCAGTGATACATGGTTTGGTTGTAAATCTATTGACGGGTCGTGTTCCAGGGGATAACGAGTGGTGTATGAGGCTTTTCACGTGAATTAAAGAAAGGGAAAATTTTTAAGCCTTGCTTGAAAAATCAGAATATGAGAGCCTTATTATACTAATATGTCAGAGTCTCTTCTCCCCCGCGTCAGAGAGCCAAATCTGCTCTCTGTACAAGATGAGGCTCTCTGACGAGCAAGTGACAGGATGAACAACCCAGCGGGTTTTCTTGCTATTGGGGAGTGTTGTACATGCTGCTATGTCGGTGTGTCCACTCACAGGATGAGTGACGCTGCCCAATACTGTCACTATGGCGGTGTGTCCACTCACAGGATGAGTGGCGCTGCCTAATACTGTCACTATGGCGGTGTGTCCACTCACAAGATGAGTGGCGCTGCCCAATACTGTCACTATGGCGGTGTGTCCACTCACAGGATGAGTGGCGCTGCCCAATACTGTCACTATGGCGGTGTGTCCCCTCACAGGATGAGTGACGCTGCCCAATACTGTCACTATGGCGGTGTGTCCACTCACAGGATGAGTGGCGCTGCCCAATACTGTCACTATGGCGGTGTGTCCACTCACAGGATGAGTGACGCTGCCCAATACTGTCACTATGGCGGTGTGTCCACTCACAGGATGAGTGGCGCTGCCCAATACTGTCACTATGGCGGTGTGTCCACTCACAGGATGAGTGGCGCTGCCCAATACTGTCACTATGGCGGTGTGTCCACTCACAGGATGAGTGGTGCTGCCCAATACTGTCACTATGGCGGTGTGTCCACTCACAGGATGAGTGGCGCTGCCCAATACTGTCACTATGGCGGTGTGTCCACTCACAGGATGAGTGGTGCTGCCCAATACTGTCACTATGGCGGTGTGTCCACTCACAGGATGAGTGACGCTGCCCAATACTGTCACTATGGCGGTGTGTCCACTCACAGGATGAGTGGCGCTGCCCAATACTGTCACTATGGCGGTGTGTCCACTCACAGGATGAGTGGTGCTGCCCAATACTGTCACTATGGCGGTGTGTCCACTCACAGGATGAGTGGCGCTGCCCAATACTGTCACTATGGCGGTGTGTCCACTCACAGGATGAGTGGTGCTGCCCAATACTGTCACTATGGCGGTGTGTCCACTCACAGGATGAGTGACGCTGCCCAATACTGTCACTATGGCGGTGTGTCCACTCACAGGATGAGTGGTGCTGCCCAATACTGTCACTATGGCGGTGTGTCCACTCACAGGATGAGTGGCGCTGCCCAATACTGTCACTATGGCGGTGTGTCCACTCACAGGATGAGTGGTGCTGCCCAATACTGTCACTATGGCGGTGTGTCCACTCACAGGATGAGTGACGCTGCCCAATACTGTCACTATGGCGGTGTGTCCACTCACAGGATGAGTGGCGCTGCCCAATACTGTCACTATGGCGGTGTGTCCACTCACAGGATGAGTGGTGCTGCCCAATACTGTCACTATGGCGGTGTGTCCACTCACAGGATGAGTGGCGCTGCCCAATACTGTCACTATGGCGGTGTGTCCACTCACAGGATGAGTGGTGCTGCCCAATACTGTCACTATGGCGGTGTGTCCACTCACAGGATGAGTGACGCTGCCCAATACTGTCACTATGGCGGTGTGTCCACTCACAGGATGAGTGGTGCTGCCCAATACTGTCACTATGGCGGTGTGTCCACTCACAGGATGAGTGGCGCTGCCCAATACTGTCACTATGGCGGTGTGTCCACTCACAGGATGAGTGGTGCTGCCCAATACTGTCACTATGGCGGTGTGTCCACTCACAGGATGAGTGACGCTGCCCAATACTGTCACTATGGCGGTGTGTCCACTCACAGGATGAGTGGCGTTGCCCAATACTGTCACTATGGCGGTGTGTCCACTCACAGGATGAGTGGCGTTGCCCAATACTGTCACTATGGCGGTGTGTCCACTCACGGGATGAGTGGCGCTGCCCAATACTGTCACTATGGCGGTGTGTCCACTCTCGGGATGAGTGACGCTGCCCAATACTGTCACTATGGCGGTGTGTCCACTCACAGGATGAGTGACGCTGCCCAATACTGTCACTATGGCGGTGTGTCCACTCACAGGATGAGTGACGCTGCCCAATACTGTCACTATGGCGGTGTGTCCACTCACAGGATGAGTGGCGCTGCCCAATACTGTCACTATGGCGGTGTGTCCACTCACAGGATGAGTTACGCTGCCCAATACTGTCACTATGGCGGTGTGTCCACTCACAGGATGAGTGACGCTGCCCAATACTGTCACTATGGCGGTGTGTTCACTCACATGATGAGTGGCGCTGCCCAATACTGTCACTATGGCGGTGTGTCCACTCACAGGATGAGTTACGCTGCCCAATACTGTCACTATGGCGGTGTGTCCACTCACAGGATGAGTGACGCTGCCCAATACTGTCACTATGGCGGTGTGTCCACTCACAGGATGAGTGACGCTGCCCAATACTGTCACTATGGCGGTGTGTCCACTCACAGGATGAGTGACGCTGCCCAATACTGTCACTATGGCGGTGGTATCACTCACAGGATGAGTGGCGCTGCCCAATACTGTCACTATGGCGGTGTGTCCACTCACAGGATGAGTGGCGCTGCCCAATACTGTCACTATGGCGGTGTGTCCACTCACAGGATGAGTGGCGCTGCCCAATACTGTCACTATGGCGGTGTGTCCACTCACAGGATGAGTGACGCTGCCCAATACTGTCACTATGGCGGTGTGTCCACTCACAGGATGAGTGACGCTGCCCAATACTGTCACTATGGCGGTGTGTCCACTCACAGGATGAGTGACGCTGCCCAATACTGTCACTATGGCGGTGTGTCCACTCACAGGATGAGTGGCGCTGCCCAATACTGTCACTATGGCGGTGTGTCCACTCACAGGATGAGTGGCGTTGCCCAATACTGTCACTATGGCTGTGTGTCCACTCACAGGATGAGTGACGCTGCCCAATACTGTCACTATGGCGGTGTGTCCACTCACAGGATGAGTGGCGCTGCCCAATACTGTCACTATGGCGGTGGTATCACTCACAGGATGAGTGGCGCTGCCCAATACTGTCACTATGGCGGTGGTATCACTCACAGGATGAGTGGCGCTGCCCAATACTGTCACTATGGCGGTGGTATCACTCACAGGATGAGTGGCGCTGCCCAATACTGTTACTATGGCGGTGGTATCACTCACAGGATGAGTGGCGCTGCCCAATACTGTCACTATGGCGGTGGTATCACTCACAGGATGAGTGGCGCTGCCCAATACTGTCACTATGGCGGTGGTATCACTCACAGGATGAGTGACATTTCACAGTAAACTCGCCTTTCAGGACAAAATTAAAATAAAAACCCAATGAATTTTTTTATCAGTCTCGTTTGTAGTGAATTAAATCAATTACAGCATTTGCTGAAATAGATTTAATTCATTAGAGTAGAATAGATAATATGATGCGATCATAGAAGGGCTATTATTGTACCTTATTGTGGTGGTTCACAGCCCTTACGGTGCCTGGTGAATAGCTCGTTCATCACTCACTACTCTGGGTCTTGATGGCTAATTTCATGGGATAATGATAGCGTGTCCCTTGGGAGTGCTGGGTGTCCCAGCTGCGGCCCCTAGCTGCGGCTCCTAGCGGCGGGTCCTAGTGCGGGTCTTAGCTTCGGCTCCTAGCTGCGGCTCTTAGCTGCGGCTCCTAGCTGCGGCTCCTAGCTGTGGCTCCCAGTTGCGGCTCCCAGCTGCGGCTCCCAGCTGCGGCTCCCAGCTGCGGCTCCCAGTTGCGGCTCCCAGCTGCGGCTCCCAGTTGCGGCTCCCAGCTGCGGCTCCCAGCTGCGGCTCCTAGCGGCGGCTCTTAGCGGCGGCTCTTAGCGGCGGCTCCCAGCTGCGGCTCCTAGCGGCGGCTCTTAGCGGCGGCTCCCAGCTGCGGGTTTCATTACGAATAGAACATGTAGTCGTGATATTTCGTCACGTAAGTGCGGGAAGTGTAACCAACCCAGAAGAGCGTGTAAAGTGCCAGTAGAGCCCTGTAGAGTCAGTAGAATCTGTAACGAGTCAGTAGGGCGTGTAAAGAGCAATTAGTGCGTGTAAAGAGCAATTAGTGCGTGTAAAGAGTCAATAGAGCGTGTAAAGTGCCAATAGAGCGTGTAAACAGCTAGTAGAGCGTGTAAAGGGCAATTAGAGGATGTAAAGAGCCAGTAGAACGTATGAAGAACCAGTAGAGCTGGTAAAAAGCCAGTAGAGCGTTTAAAGACCCAGTAGAGCGTGTAAAGAGCCAGTAGAGCATTTAAAGAAGAAGTAGACCGTTTAAAGAGCCAGTAGAGTGTTTAAAGAGCCAGTAGAGCGTTTAAAGAGCCAGTATAGAGCATTTAAGGAGCCAGTAAAGACTGTAAAGAGGCAGTAGAGCGTGTAAAGAGCCAGTAGAGCGTTTAAAGAGTCCGTTGAGCGTGTAAAGAGCCACTAGAGCGTTTAAAGACCCAGTAGAGCGTGTAAAGAGCCAGTAGAGCGTGTAAAGAGCCAGTAGAGCATTTAAAGAAGAAGTAGACCGTTTAAAGAGCCAGTAGAGTGTTTAAAGAGCCAGTAGAGCGTTTAAAGAGCCAGTATAGAGCATTTAAGGAGCCAGTAAAGACTGTAAAGAGCCAGTAGAGCTGGTAAAGAGTCAGTAGAGGTGGTAAAGAGCCAGTAAAGCTGGTAAAGAGTCAGGAGAGCTGGTAAAGAGCCAGTATAAACCGTGTAAAGAGCTAGTAGAGCGTTTAAAGAGCCAGTAGAGCCTGTAAAGAGCCAGTAGAGCTTGTAAAGAGCCAGTAGAGCGTGTAAAGAGCCAGTAGAGCGTGTAAAGAGCCAGTAGAGCGTGTAAAGGGCCAGGAGAGCGTGTAAAGAGCCAGTAGAGCGTTTAAAGAGCCAGTAGAGTGAGTAAAGAGTCAGTAGAGTGTGTAAAGAGCCAGTAGAGCGTTTAAAGAGCCAGTAGAGCGTGTAAAGGGCCAGGAGAGCGTGTAAAGAGTCAGTAGAGTGTGTAAAGAGCCAGTAGAGTGTGTAAAGAACCAGTAGAGTGAGTAAAGACCCAATTGAGTGTGTAAAGAGCCAGTAGAGTGTGTAAAGAGCCAGTAGAGCGTATAAAGAGCCAGTAGAGTGAGTAAAGACCCAATAGAGTGTGTAAAGAGCCTGTAGAGCGTGTAAAGAGCCAGTAGAGTGAGTAAAGAGTAAGTAGAGTGTGTAAAGAGCCAGTAGAGCGTTTAAAGAGCCAGTAGAGCGTGTAAAGGGCCAGGAGAGCGTGTAAAGAGTCAGTAGAGTGTGTAAAGAGCCAGTAGAGTGTGTAAAGAGCCAGTAGAGTGTGTAAAGAGCCAGTAGAGTGAGTAAAGACCCAATAGAGTGTGTAAAGAGCCAGTAGAGTGTGTAAAGAGCCAGTAGAGCGTATAAAGAGCCAGTAGAGTGAGTAAAGACCCAATAGAGTGTGTAAAGAGCCTGTAGAGCGTGTAAAGAGCCAGTAGAGTGTGTAAAGAGCCAGTAAAGCCTGTAAAGAGCCAGTAGAGTGTTTAAAGAGCCAGTACAGTGTGTAAAGAGCCAGTAAAGCCTGTAAAGAGCCAGTAGAGTGTGTAAAGAGCCAGATAAATATATATGTTGTAGATATGTCAGAGAAAAATAGGTCGGGAGTCAGTACATTAATCAACCGACAGTTAAAAAGGCGGGGTCCAAGAGCTAAGAGATCAATCCTGCAGGCATAAATAGTAAATAAACACATAAATACACATTCAGGTTTTTGTAATTGTATGTTAGTTCGTTCCTTCTAAGCTTTCTCTCTATTGTCTAAACTCCCATTATAATCACATTATGTATAAGAATATGTCTCAAACACTGTTTATATAGGTCAGACTAAATATATGTATGTATGTATGTATGTATGTATGTATGTATGTATGTATGTATGTATGTATGTATGTATGTATGTATGTATGTATGTATGTATGTATGTATGTATGTTTGTTAGCTAGATTTGCATTTTAAAAGCACTACAATCACATGTGGTTGATTGTTCAATAAATCACTGAACTATATGTATAACAGATCTCTCACCCTGTCCATGGAGAACAGAAGAAAATGTACAAATGCTGGTTAACATTGTAAATATATGGCCATGTCAATGGTAAAAAAAATACGTCCTCTCACTCTAGAGAAGAACAACCCTCACTCTAGAGAAGAACAACCCTCACTCTAGAGAAGAACAACCCTCACTCTAGAGAAGAGCAACCCTCACTCTAGAGAAGAACAACCCTCACTCTAGAGAAGAACAACCCGGCCGAGTGAACAACACGTCAAGAGGGAAGCAAGAGGTGTGGAGAATGAAGGATTGTACTGACGAACGTGTTTAGTACACAGGTAAACCACAATGGCGTGATTCATTAGTGAAAAAAACCAGTTGGAACAATTCGGAGGATTAAACCATCGTTCCGGGCCCTATCGTGGCTCATGCTGTTAACAATGAACGCCCACAGTGATGGTCATATATTTTGGTCAAATAACTCTTCCGTCTAAGAAATCACCTGAGGTTGGGACAAGGTAATTTGTCTCCATCACCCCATTTCTTACCTGTACTTAATTAATCTTATACATCAATTAGATCTCACGTATACATTTTTCGTATATGTTTTCCATCCGATTATATAGTATTTATGAGTATTATATACTCATTGTTGTTTGATTTGGTATTAGTGTCAAACATATATTTCATGTTAATTAATAATGTGTTTTTTATATTCTTGTATATTATAAGTTATCATCAGATCGTGTGTCCTTTCTATATCACGGTGTGTGTCCTTGCTATATCAAGGTGTGTGTCCTTGCTATATCAAGGTGTGTCCTTGCTATATCAAGGTGTGTGTCCTTGCTATATCAAGGTGTGTCCTTGCTATATCAAGGTGTGTCCTTGCTATATCAAGGTGTGTGTCCTTGCTATATCAAGGTGTGTCCTTGCTATATCAAGGTGTGTCCTTGCTATATCAAGGTGTGTGTCCTTGCTATATCAAGGTGTGTCCTTGCTATATCAAGGTGTGTGTCCTTGCTATATCAAGGTGTGTGTCCTTGCTATATCATAGCCTTCATACATCATAGATGTGGTTCATATACCCTGTACTAATTTCTCTTCTATATAAATCTACTTTTAAGTATTATTTCACAGAAAATCTCTGATGATTTACTATGCAAGGCCCGATTTGCCTAATAAGCCAAGTTTTCCTGAATTAATATATTTTCTCTAATTTTTTTCTTATGAAATGATAAAGCTACCCATTTCATTAAGTATGAGGTCAATTTTTTTTTATTGGAGATAAAATTAACGTAGATATATGACCGAACCTAACCAACCCTACCTAACCTAACCTAACCAACCCTACCTAACCTAACCTAACCTATCTTTATAGGTTAGGTTAGGTTATGTAGCCGAAAAAGTTAGGTTAGGTTAGGTTAGGTAGGTTAGGTAGTCAAAAAAACATTAATTCATGAAAACTTGGCTTATTAGGCAAATCGGGCCTTGCATAGTAGGCAGAGAAGTGCGTTCTGGCTACTAGGTACGACATATATGTATATATATATATATATATATATATATATATATATATATATATATATATATATATATATATATATATATATATATATGTATATATATATATATATATATATATATATATATATATATATATATATATATATATATATATATATGTATGTATATATATATTTTTTTGTTGTTTTTTTGTTTTTTAGATCTTCAATCCCTCTGACTAGTGCTCTTGCATCTTGGTTTAATTGGAAGACGATTTGTCCAAATGTCATCTTTATTCGAGGTTATCTTGAGAGAGGTAAACTAAAAGAAATAATTAACTCTAGAATGTCTTACACGTATTATAAATTTACACAACGTTTCGAACGTACATGGTTCATTCTCAAATGATGGGTCCGAACTGGGCATATAAGATTTATACCATTAAGGGGGGAAGGGGGGGTCAGGTACTTACCATACTACTAGGGGGTTCAGGTACATACAATTTATACCATTAATAGTCAGAAGACTCTTTCTTCGATGGTTCCATCGAAGAAAGAGATCCGTGTGGAACCATGTGGAACCATCGATGAAAGAGAACCATGTGGAACCATCGATGAAAGAGAACCATGTGGAACCATCGATGAAAGAGAACCATGTGGAACCATCGATGAAAGAGAACCATGTGGAACCATCGATGAAAGAGAACCATGTGGAACCATCGATGAAAGAGAACCATGTGGAACCATCGATGAAAGAGAACCATGTGGAACCATCGATGAAAGAGAACCATGTGGAACCATCGATGAAAGAGAACCATGTGGAACCATCGATGAAAGAGAACCATGTGGAACCATCGATGAAAGAGAACCATGTGGAACCATCGATGAAAGAGAACCATGTGGAACCATCGATGAAAGAGAACCATGTGGAATTGTAGAACAAAGAACTAGTCTTCTGTAGTAGGCAAAAACCAATGATATACTGCCGTTATGTTGATAACATATTCGTCATAGTAAAAGACCCGGATGAACTAACCAACCTAAAAAGCCATCTAAAGAGAGAGAATCAGTACTTCGGTTTACCCATGAAAATAATGAAAATAATAGTCTGCCATTCCTGGATGTACTTATAACAAAAATAGGAACCTTTTTAAGCACCAGCGTATATACTAAGCCTACATACATAGGATTATGCTTAAACGATAAGAGTGAGTGCCCCCGAAGATACAAAGCCAGTGTTCTTAACGCTTATGTTCGTCGAGCTCTTACCCACTGCTCTGAATGGAACAACGTGAGTAGAGAGTCTAAAAGAATAACTCAGGTGTTGGTGAACAATGGATATAGCAACACAGAAATAAACACTACAATAAGACGACACCTGAATCGATGGTATAATCATGAACCAAGAACAGAAACCACAACACCTCCAATAAAATTATATTACAAATCAACCATGAACAATGAACATAAAAAAGAAGAAAGAATAATGAAAGAAATAATCTGTAATGGAGTAAAAAGCATTACTCCTAACCAATCATAGACCTGATCATATTCTATAAAACAAAGGAGACCACCGCCCTCTTTATTAAAAACAGCCCGAAGCCAACGGAGAACCCTCTACAGCAGTCAAGCGTTGTATACATGTACACTTGCCCCCACGAAGGATGTAACCTTCAATATAAGTACATAGGTATGACGTCGACCAAGCTGACGAGACGTTTGACCTGTCATCTTCCATCAAGAGCAATCAGGTGCACCTCTCTCCCGCCTGTGCTCAAGAGAATACAAATTTAGGCGTTTTAGTCAGTCCCAATAGTTTAGATGTTTTACTGAGTGGATTCTAGCAGTACAGGATCTCTGCACGTTCTCCAGGTCAGCAATTTATCCAGCTTTGAAAGGGGTTGTCATTGTGCAACAGTGTTCCACTCTAGAGAGCACTAGCGTCTTAAAGAGTATCATCATCAGTACAGCATCTCTAGTGTGAAAGGTTCTTGTTATCCAACCTGTCATTTTTCTTGCAGTTGTGACGGCTACTTTACTGTGTTCTTTAATCTTTAAAGGGGAGATCTTCCGACACGAGTACACCCAAATCCTTTACATTGCTTTATCGTTCTATATTATATAACATTTATTTGATTTATACTAAAGTATATTAGACTTGAAACTGCATTTTTTGTGTGTAAACCTCAACTGGAATGCACAAGTACCATTGCTTTACGAATTTGGTAAAACCTTTTTACTGAAGGCCATATGTCGTTTTGATTAATGTTCTCTGGCACAAATTAAATTTCTCTAGTAATTAAAAAAAAATATTTGCATTTTGGCTTGGCACTCCCTTATTTCATCATATTTCCCTTTTTTCAATAAAACGGTGTTCAGTTATTCTTGACCAGTGTACTGCCCTCCTGACTTTCAGCTCTATAGTAAGTTACAATGTTAGTTTACTGTGGTCACTGGCAGTCACTGGTACTTACGGCACTGTCCTCTATATATCTTCCTCACTCTGTGTACAGATAGTGACAAGGGTCCTGGGTGATGGTGACAAAGGTCCTGGTGATGATGACAAGGGTCCTGGTGATAGTGACAAGGGTCCTGGTGATGATGACAAGGGGCCTGGTGATAGTGACAAGGGTGCTGGTAATAGTGACAAGGGTCCTGGTGATGATGACAAGGGTCCTGGTGATAGTGACAAAGGTCCTGGTGATAGTGACAAGGGTCCTGGTGATAGTGACAAGGGTCCTGGTGATGATGACAAGGGTCCTGGTGATAGTGACAAAGGTCCTGGTGATAGTGACAAGGGTCCTGGTGATAGTGACAAGGGTCCTGGTGATGATGACAAGGGTCCTGGTGATAGTGACAAGGAGTCCTGGTGATAGTGACAAGGGTGCTGGTGATGGTGACAAGGGTCCTGGTGATGGTGACAAAGGTCCTGATGATAGTGACAAGGGTCCTGGTGATAGTGACAAGAGTCCTGGTAATGATGACAAGGGTCCTGGTGATAGTGACAAGGGTGCTGGTGATCGTGACAAGGGTGCTGGTGATAGTGACAAGGGTCCTGGTGATAGTGACAAGGGTGCTGGTGATCGTGACAAGGGTGCTGGTGATAGTGACAAGGGTCCTGGTGATAGTGACAAGGGTGCTGGTGATCGTGACAAGGGTCCTGGTGATAGTGACAAGGGTGCTGGTAATAGTGACAAGGGTCCTGGTGATAGTGACAAGGGTCCTGGTGATAGTGACAAGGAGTCCTGGTGATAGTGACAAGGGTGCTGGTGATAGTGACAAGGGTCCTGGTGATGATGACAAGGGTCCTGGTGATAGTGACAAAGGTCCTGGTGATAGTGACAAGGGTCCTGGTGATAGTGACAAGGGTCCTGGTGATGATGACAAGGGTCCTGGTGATAGTGACAAAGGTCCTGGTGATAGTGACAAGGGTCCTGGTGATAGTGACAAGGGTCCTGGTGATGATGACAAGGGTCCTGGTGATAGTGACAAGGAGTCCTGGTGATAGTGACAAGAGTCCTGGTAATGATGACAAGGGTCCTGGTGATAGTGACAAGGGTGCTGGTGATCGTGACAAGGGTGCTGGTGATAGTGACAAGGGTCCTGGTGATAGTGACAAGGGTGCTGGTGATCGTGAGAAGGGTGCTGGTGATAGTGACAAGGGTCCTGGTGATAGTGACAAGGGTGCTGGTGATCGTGACAAGGGTCCTGGTGATAGTGACAAGGGTGCTGGTAATAGTGACAAGGGTCCTGGTGATAGTGACAAGGGTCCTGGTGATAGTGACAAGGAGTCCTGGTGATAGTGACAAGGGTGCTGGTGATAGTGACAAGGGTCCTGGTGATGATGACAAGGGTCCTGGTGATAGTGACAAAGGTCCTGGTGATAGTGACAAGGGTCCTGGTGATAGTGACAAAGGTGCTGGTGATAGTGACAAGAGTCCTGGTGATGATGACAAGGGTCCTGGTGATAGTGACAAGGGTGCTGGTGATCGTGACAAGGGTGCTGGTGATAGTGACAAGGGTCCTGGTGATAGTGACAAGGGTGCTGGTGATCGTGACAAGGGTCCTGGTGATAGTGACAAGGGTCCTGGTGATAGTGACAAGGGTGCTGGTGATAGTGACAAGGGTCCTGGTGATAGTGACAAGAGTCCTGGTGATGATGACAAGGGTCCTGGTGATAGTGACAAGGGTCCTGGTGATAGTGACAAGGGTCCTGGTGATAGTGACAAGGGTCCTGGTGATAGTGACAAGGAGTCCTGGTGATAGTGACAAGGGTGCTGGTGATAGTGACAAGGGTCCTGGTGATGATGACAAGGGTCCTGGTGATAGTGACAAAGGTCCTGGTGATAGTGACAAGGGTCCTGGTGATAGTGACAAGGGTCCTGGTGATGATGACAAGGGTCCTGGTGATAGTGACAAAGGTCCTGGTGATAGTGACAAGGGTCCTGGTGATAGTGACAAGGGTCCTGGTGATGATGACAAGGGTCCTGGTGATAGTGACAAGGAGTCCTGGTGATAGTGACAAGGGTGCTGGTGATGGTGACAAGGGTCCTGGTGATGGTGACAAAGGTCCTGATGATAGTGACAAGGGTCCTGGTGATAGTGACAAGAGTCCTGGTAATGATGACAAGGGTCCTGGTGATAGTGACAAGGGTGCTGGTGATCGTGACAAGGGTGCTGGTGATAGTGACAAGGGTCCTGGTGATAGTGACAAGGGTGCTGGTGATCGTGACAAGGGTGCTGGTGATAGTGACAAGGGTCCTGGTGATAGTGACAAGGGTGCTGGTGATCGTGACAAGGGTCCTGGTGATAGTGACAAGGGTGCTGGTAATAGTGACAAGGGTCCTGGTGATAGTGACAAGGGTCCTGGTGATAGTGACAAGGAGTCCTGGTGATAGTGACAAGGGTGCTGGTGATAGTGACAAGGGTCCTGGTGATAGTGACAAGGGTGCTGGTAATAGTGAGAAGGGTCCTGGTGATAGTGACAAGGGTCCTGGTGATAGTGACAAGGGTCCTGGTGATAGTGACAAGGAGTCCTGGTGATAGTGACAAGGGTGCTGGTGATAGTGACAAGGGTCCTGGTGATGATGACAAGGGTCCTGGTGATAGTGACAAAGGTCCTGGTGATAGTGACAAGGGTCCTGGTGATAGTGACAAAGGTGCTGGTGATAGTGACAAGAGTCCTGGTGATGATGACAAGGGTCCTGGTGATAGTGACAAGGGTGCTGGTGATCGTGACAAGGGTGCTGGTGATAGTGACAAGGGTCCTGGTGATAGTGACAAGGGTGCTGGTGATCGTGACAAGGGTCCTGGTGATAGTGACAAGGGTCCTGGTGATAGTGACAAGGGTGCTGGTGATAGTGACAAGGGTCCTATTGATAGTGACAAGAGTCCTGGTGATGATGACAAGGGTCCTGGTGATAGTGACAAGGGTCCTGGTGATAGTGACAAGGGTCCTGGTGATAGTGACAAGGGTCCTGGTGATAGTGACAAGGAGTCCTGGTGATAGTGACAAGGGTGCTGGTGATAGTGACAAGGGTCCTGGTGATGATGACAAGGGTCCTGGTGATAGTGACAAAGGTCCTGATGATAGTGACAAGGGTCCTGGTGATAGTGACAAGGGTCCTGGTGATAGTGACAAGGGTCCTGGTGATAGTGACAAAGGTCCTGATGATAGTGACAAGGGTCCTGGTGATAGTGACAAGGATCCTGGTGATAGTGACAAAGGTCCTGATGATAGTGACAAGGGTCCTGGTGATAGTGACAAGAGTCCTGGTGATGATGACAAGGGTCCTGGTGATAGTGACAAGGGTCCTGGTGATAGTGACAAGGAGTCCTGGTGATAGTGACAAGGGTGCTGGTGATCGTGACAAGGGTGCTGGTGATAGTGACAAGGGTCCTGGTGATAGTGACAAGGGTGCTGGTGATCGTGACAAGAGTGCTGGTAATAGTGACAAGGGTCCTGGTGATAGTGACAAGGGTCCTGGTGATAGTGACAAGGAGTCCTGGTGATAGTGACAAGGGTGCTGGTGATAGTGACAAGGGTCCTGGTGATGATGACAAGGGTCCTGGTGATAGTGACAAAGGTCCTGATGATAGTGACAAGGGTCCTGGTGATAGTGACAAGAGTCCTGGTGATGATGACAAGGGTCCTGGTGATAGTGACAAGGGTGCTGGTGATCGTGACAAGGGTGCTGGTGATAGTGACAAGGGTCCTGGTGATAGTGACAAGGGTGCTGGTGATCGTGACAAGGGTCCTGGTGATAGTGACAAGGGTCCTGGTGATAGTGACAAGGGTCCTGGTGATAGTGACAAGGGTCCTGGTGATAGTGACAAGGGTCCTGGTGATAGTGACAAGGAGTCCTGGTGATAGTGACAAGGGTGCTGGTGATAGTGACAAGGGTCCTGGTGATGATGACAAGGGTCCTGGTGATAGTGACAAAGGTCCTGGTGATAGTGACAAGGGTCCTGGTGATAGTGACAAGGGTGCTGGTGATAGTGACAAGGGTCCTGGTGATGATGACAAGGGTCCTGGTGATAGTGACAAAGGTCCTGGTGATAGTGACAAGGGTCCTGGTGATAGTGACAAAGGTCCTGGTGATAGTGACAAGGGTCCTGGTGATAGTGACAAAGGTCCTGGTGATAGTGACAAGGGTCCTGGTGATAGTGACAAAGGTCCTGGTGATAGTGACAAGGGTCCTGGTGATAGTGACAAAGGTCCTGGTGATAGTGACAAGGGTCCTGGTGATGATGACAAGGGTGCTCATAATAGTGACAAGGGTCTTGGTGATAGTGACAAGGGTGCTGATAATAGTGACATTAAGGGTGCTGATAATAGTGACATTAAGGGTGCTGATAATAGTGACATTAAGGGTGCTGATAATAGTGACATTAAGGGTGCTGATAATAGTTACATTAAGGGTTCTGGTGATAGTGACCAAATTCAGTGATAAAGTTGAAGACTTATAAAAGTTGTTAAGGCGGGAACTAATTGCCTAATTGTGTTGAATTAAGTTTGAAAACATTCTTCTGACTCTCCTTTGTGGCTCTTTGTGTAATTATGTGAAGTTTGGCGGTGTTCTGTAGAGCTTGGCGAAGCTCTTTAGAGCTTGGTGAAGCTCTGTAGTGCTTGGTGAAGCTCTGTAGTGCTTGGTGAAGCTCTGTAGTGCTTGGTGAAGCTCTGTAGTGCTTGGTGAAGCTCTTTAGAGCTTGGTGAAGCTCTGTAGTGCTTGGTGAAGCTCTGTAGTGCTTGGTGAAGCTCTGTAGTGCTTGGCGAAGCTCTTTAGAGCTTGGCGAAGCTCTTTAGAGCTTGGTGAAACTCTGTAGTGCGTGGTGAAGCTCTGTAGTGCTTGGTGAAGCTCTTTAGAGCTTGATGTAGCTCTTTAGAGCTTGATGAAGTTCTTTAGAGCTTGGTGAAGCTCTGTAGAGCTCGACGAAGCTATGTAGCGCTTGGTGAAACTTTGTAGAGCTCGATGATGCCCTTTAGAGCTCGGTGATGCTTTTTAGAGCTCGGTGATACCCTTTAGAGCTTGGTGATGCTAAGTAGAGCTTGGTGATGCTCTTTAGAGCTTGGTGATGTTCTTTAGAGTTTGGTGATGCTCTTTAGAGCTTGTTGATGCTCTGTAGAGCTCGGTCAAGCTCTGTAGAGCTCGGTCAAGCTCTGTAGAGATCGGTGAAGCTTTGTAGAGCTCGGTGATGCTCTTTAGAGCTCGGTGATGCTCTTGAAAGCTCTGTAGAGCTCGGTGAAGCTCTGTAGAGATCGGCGAAGCACTGTAGAGCTCGGTGATGCTCTTTAAAGCTCGGTGAAGCTCTGTAGAGCTTGTGGAAGCTCTGTAGTGCTTTTTGAAGCTCTGTAGAGCTTGGAGAAGCTCTGTAGTGCTTGGTGAAGCTCTGTAGAGCTTGGTGAGGCTCTGTAGAGCTTGGTGAAGCTCTGTAGAGCTCGGTGAAGCTCTGTAGAGCTCGATGAAGCTCTGTAGATCTTGGTGATGCTCTTTAGAGCTTGGTGATGCTCTTTAGAGCTTGGGGAAGCTCTGTAGTGCTTGGTGAAGCTCTGTAGTGCTTGGTGAAGCTCTTTAGAGCTTGGTGATGTTCTGTAGAGCTCGGTGAAGCTCTGTAGAGCTCGGTGAAGCTCTGTGGAGCTTTGTAAAGCTCTGTAGAGCTTGGTGAAACTCTGTTGAGATCGGTAAAGCTCTGTAGAGCTTGCGGAAGCTCTTTAGAGCTTGGTGATGTTCTGTAGAGCTCGGTGAAGCTCTGTAGAGCTTGGTGAAGCACTTTAGAGCTTGGTGATGCTCATTAGACCTTCGTGTTGCACTGTGGAGCCTCGCAATACTCTGGGTAGTTAGTACTATGCTAGTTAACAGCGTTAACTAGCATACTTAACAACGTTAACTATGCTAGATAACAGCGTTAACTAGCATAGTACTAATATTCAATAAGAGAATACCTCCCTGACTGGAAACAGCGCCGCTGTGAGGGAGGGTGGGGGGAGGAGGGGGGGGGGGGGGGAGTGTCTTAGAGTGCAGTACCACAAGGGGTTCGAACTGGTTTATGTAGACACGGTGCACGCGACGAGTCACTACACCCACACCAACGGTTACAGGACATTGGCAAATTGATGAAGGGAATTGGAAAATGTGAGGATTGTATGAAGATTATACGAAGATTATAGGATGATTATAGGAAGATTATAGGATGATTGTCGGAGGATTGTAGGAGGATTGTAGGATGATTATAGGATGATTATAGGAAGATTATAGGAAGATTATAGGATGGTTGTCGGAGGATTGTAGGATGATTGTAGGAGGATTGTAGGATGATTATAGGAGGATTGTAGGATGATTATAGGATGATTGTCTGGGGATTGTAGGATGACTGTAGGATGATTATAGGAGGATTGTAGGATGATTATAGGATGATTGTCTGAGGATTGTAGGATGATTGTAGGAGGATTGTAGGATGATTATAGGAGGATTGTAGGATGATTATAGGATGATTGTCTGAGGATTGTAGGATGATTGTAGGAGGATTGTAGGATGATTATAGGATGATTATAGGAAGATTTTAGGAAGATTATAGGATGGTTGTAGGAGGATTGTATGATGATTGTAGGAGGATTGTAGGATGATTATAGGAGGATTGTAGGAAGATTATAGGATGATTGTCTGAGGATTGTAGGATGATTGTAGGAGGATTGTAGGATGATTATAGGATGATTGTCGGAGGATTGTAGGATGATTGTAGGAGGATTGTAGGATGATTATAGGATGATTGTCTGAGGATTGTAGGATGATTATAGGATGATTGTAGGAAGATTATAGGATGATTGTCTGAGGATTGTAGGATGATTATAGGATGATTGTCGGAGGGTTGTAGGATGATTGTAGGAAGATTGTAGGATGATTGTAGGAAGATTATAGGAAGATTATAGGATGATTGTCGGAGGATTGTAGGAAGATTGTAGGATGATTATAAGATGATTATAATCATCTTATAATCCTAAAGCTTAGCAAAGATTGTAGAAAGATTATAAGAAGATTGTAGGAAGATCACAAAATGACTTTGATGTACTTTGAGAATGATTGAAGTAGTGGTTAATAGACATTAACCCAGATAAGTGCAAGGGAGCGAGGAACTATCATTCAGATAATACAAGATAAATGGTGAGGAATTCATGATAAACAAAAGCCTATTACGTCCCCCCCCCCCCTTTTTGTTGTATACGGAATCGAGAAATACGTTATAAAAGCAACGTGTTAGTAAATATATATACGCCGTTGTTAATCATGAGAACAGTTTGGGCTCTGTCTGTTCTCAAGCTCTGTCACTCCGTAACAAAGGCATCTGTTTTGCCTTAAACAAACGTGTGAACCCAAGCCTCCCACCTAACCCATACCGAAGCTGCTGTATTCAAAACGTCAGTATTACGATGCTTCAGTTTTTTACTAATACATCGTATTAATAACGGATTTGTTGACTCCGTAACACAATCGACGTATCAGCTGAGAGGACAGGTTGCGTCTCGCTGATTTGGCTTAACTCATCACGTCAGGCGATGAGGAAAAATGAGGATTAATACACCATAAAACCACAATAACATAATTCATTTATGGAAATAATGAGGCAGTTGAATGGGATCGAACTCTCGTACCTGGAATGGGCTGGACGGTAGAGCGACAGTCCAAGTGGTGGGGCACCATTCCTTCCTCCCGTCCCATCCCAAATCCTTATCCTGACCCCTTCCAAGTGATATATAACAATAATGGCTTGGCGCTTTCCCCTCATAATTCGCTCCCCTTCTTCCTGGACTCGCCAGACATATGCAGCACCGCCTGCACCATGATGGTGCGTCCGGAGAAGCCACTGCGAGACCATTGCATCAATATTTTCTGAATTAATATGGAGATTGATTTTTTTCTTTCAAGATTTTGGGTTACTTGCATTTTGCATGTATAATCAATAGCAGTATTACTTACATATGAATGATATTAACTCATACATATTAGTATGATTGAATACAAACACACTTATACACATTATACAGTCTGTGAAACACACACTCAACCCGTCCCATAAAACACTTACAAATAAATATATAATTCTAAATTTTTACCGCATAAATGTCAGGAATTCAACCCGCGTGGTTGTAAATCACCGGGCATGACACAGTTCCCTTTATACACGACACACTATTTTCCGGCGTTTAATCTTAATCTTCATATGGACCCTAATAAGTGATCTTAACTACATCAAGCCCCCATCATTTTCTGCCCGTCTTAGACTTAAGTCTCTGATAAAGGGCATTACGATCTCGTAAGTAGATGGTACCTTAGTTTCTCCCTTCCCCAAACCTGTTTGTAGGACGGAGCCGTAGGGTAGGGTATGGGTAGGGATCCTCGGACCCATACCCTGCTTTGTGATGGATCTCCTTTACTGTCTCACGACTGGAAGGGTATTAAGATGGTATCTTGTGGCTTATGGGCATGTGGGGCGGTTTGCGACCGAAGGTGGGCTGAACCAGTTTCAACCCAACTATATATATATATATATATATATATATATATATATATATATATATATATATATAGTATTATATATATATATATATATATATATATATATATATATATATATATATATATATATATATATATATATATATATATATATCACTGTCGCTCTACCGTTCAGCCCAAGTGGTCGTCTTCTCTGATAAGTCAATAGTGAAATTGCCAATTTGAAAATAGTTCCATAAAATCTTTCTGCGAGATTTGAAGATTTATTAATAAGTAATAATGTAATTCGCCTTACTGGTAACTAACTCACCTTCAACGAGACCACAAACACAGGAAGAAGACTTGATAAAGTATACAAAGTATATTTGATATAAAGTATACAAGTATATCACCCAATACAAGGCGTCAGATAGCTGGAGATGTGATGTGCACGGGAAGCTAAATAGCTGAAGATATAATATAAAGATATATAATATATAGATATATAGATATAATATATATAATATATAGATATAAGAATAGAGTAAAACATCATAGCATTAAATTAGTTTTTACTGTTCTGAGTAACCCAGTACTCTGAGGCCCGTTGGTGTGTGTTGACGTTTTGATAAACGAAGGCTTGTCATAGAGGTTGACTGTGATGTTCAACGTGTGCTCTGTCGTTAACTGTCTTGAAGCTGCACTCGTACGCTTGTCCAGTTGGACTAATGGCGTCCAGCTGGAACGTCATTAGAGATGAAGATAATGTGTGTACGCTTCCTGTGACGCAATTTGTGAAAACCGGTGGTCCGTAGCGCCTCCTTACTTAATTAGAAACTGTTTATGTAATTATGTATGAAATATGCTTAATTATTTGGCTCGTGGATAATTTAATAAAGTCAACTCTGCGTGTGTGTGTGTGTGTGTGTATGTGTGTGTGTGTGTGTGTGTGTGTGTGTGTGTGTGTGTGTGTGTGTGTGTGTGTGTGTGTGTGTGTGTGTGTGTGTGTGTGTGTGTGTGTGCGCGTGCGTGCGTGTGCGCGAGTGCACACGCACATGCGTGTTCCCTCATATTTCCTTCCGTGTGCGAATTTGTAACCCAAAGCCAATATTTTCTTTACAAAACTTGTCAAAAGTTTATAAAAATTAAACATTACAGAAAATATAACTTCAAAAACTCTGATATAATAGGAGTGAGAATGAAATAGGAGAGAACAAACGCCGAAAGAAATTATGAAAAAAATATTAAATAGGGAGAAATAGGATAATGCGCCAAATATTAACAACACGAATAAATTTAATACAATTGAACCATCAAATAATAAATTGGAAAAAAAATGGAAAAGACAGTGAACCAAAAAATCAGATAAAGAAGGATGAAAGGGCACAGTATTTATTAATATCATAAATCATTTGCAAATGAACGTGCTCACCATTGCACCTACGGCTAGTAGAGCATGTGCTAATTACGACAGAGAGGCACTTACCGTCTCAACCACGCTGAGCTCACGCCAAAGTGAATACCACCCTTCGGTCTAAGATCCTTATCTCCTGTGATCACAGGTAGGATAACTCTGCAGCCGAGACTGAACCAAACTCAATAAAAAATCCAAATCAACTTTTAATCAATAAACAATATTGATACAAAGTCCTCTATATCCAAGAAGAGAATATTATATATGACCTATATATATATATGACGCGTGAGGTTGAAGATGGTATAAGCGTGGTATATATGGTTGTTTGGTAATGGCTGGTCGTTACTCTTTGATTAATGCTAAGATCTGACCGTGGCGACTACCTGGAGATATGATCAAGGCGAGAGACTCGTGGGGGATGGTTGCTGATGCTGCAGGCTGTTGTGGTCATGGGTGGTGATGCTGCAGGCTGTGGTGGTCATGGGTGGTGATGCTTCAGGCTGTTGTGGTCATGGGTGGTGATGCTGCAGGCTGTTGTGGTCATGGGTGGTGATGCTGCAGGCTGTAGTGGTCATGGGTGGTGATGCTGCAGGCTGTGGTGGTCATGGGTGGTGATGCTGCAGGCTGTAGTGGTCATGGGTGGTGATGCTGCAGGCTGTAGTGGTCACGGGTGGTGATGCTGCAGGCTGTAGTGGTCATGGGTGGTGATGCTGCAGGCTGTAGTGGTCATGGGTGGTGATGCTGCAGGCTGTAGTGGTCATGGGTGGTGATGCTGCAGGCTGTTGTGGTCATGGGTGGTGATGTTGCAGGCTGTTGTGGTCATGGGTGGTGATGCTGCAGGCTGTAGTGGTCATGGGTGGTGATGCTGCAGGCTGTAGTGGTCGTGGGTGGTGATGCTGCAGGCTGTAGTGGTCATGGGTGGTGATGCTGCAGGCTGTGGTGGTCATGGGTGGTGATGCTGCAGGCTGTTGTGGTCATGGGTGGTGATGCTGCAGGCTGTAGTGGTCGTGGGTGGTGATGCTGCAGGCTGTGGTGGTCATGGGTGGTGATGCTGCAGGCTGTGGTGGTCATGGGTGGTGATGCTGCAGGCTGTTGTGGTCATGGGTGGTGATGCTGCAGGCTGTAGTGGTCACGGGTGGTGATGCTGCAGGCTGTAGTGGTCGTGTGTGGTGATGCTGCAGGCTGTAGTGGTCGTGTGTGGTGATGCTGCAGGCTGTTGTAGTCATGGGTGGTGATGCTGCAGACTGTAGTGGTCATGGGTGGTAATACTGCAGGCTGTTGTGGTCATGGGTGGTGATGCTGCAGGCTGTAGTGGTCATGTGTGGTGATGCTGCAGGCTGTTGTGGTCATGGGTGGTGATGCTGCAGGCTGTAGTGGTCGTGGGTGGTGATGCTGCAGGTTGTGGTGGTCATGGGTGGTGATGCTGCAGGCTGTAGTGGTCGTGTATGGTGATGCTGCAGGCTGTAGTGGTCGTGTATGGTGATGCTGCAGGCTGTAGTGGTCGTGTATGGTGATGCTGCAGGCTGTAGTGGTCGTGTATGGTGATGCTGCAGGCTGTAGTGGTCGTGTATGGTGATGCTGCAGGCTGTAGTGGTCGTGGGTGGTGATGCTGCAGGCTGTAGTGGTCATGGGTGGTGATGCTGCAGGCTGTAGTGGTCGTGTATGGTGATGCTGCAGGCTGTAGTGGTCGTGGGTGGTGATGCTGCAGGCTGTAGTGGTCGTGTGTGGTGATGCTGCAGGCTGTAGTGGTCGTGGGTGGTGATGCTGCAGGCTGTAGTGGTCGTGGGTGGTGATGCTGCAGGCTGTAGTGGTCGTGTATGGTGATGCTGCAGGCTGTAGTGGTCATGGGTGGTGATGCTGCAGGTTGTGGTGGTCATGGGTGGTGATGCTGCAGGTTGTAGTGGTCGTGGGTGGTGATGCTGCAGGCTGTAGTGGTCGTGGGTGGTGATGCTGCAGGCTGTAGTGGTCGTGGGTGGTGATGCTGCAGGCTGTAGTGGTCATGGGTGGTGATGCTGCAGGTTGTGGTGGTCATGGGTGGTGATGCTGCAGGCTGTAGTGGTCATGGGTGGTGATGCTGCAGGCTGTAGTGGTCGTGGGTGGTGATGCTGCAGGCTGTAGTGGTCATGGGTGGTGATGCTGCAGGCTGTAGTGGTCGTGGGTGGTGATGCTGCAGGTTGTGGTGGTCATGGGTGGTGATGCTGCAGGCTGTAGTGGTCGTGTATGGTGATGCTGCAGGCTGTAGTGGTCGTGTATGGTGATGCTGCAGGCTGTAGTGGTCGTGTATGGTGATGCTGCAGGCTGTAGTGGTCGTGTATGGTGATGCTGCAGGCTGTAGTGGTCGTGGGTGGTGATGCTGCAGGTTGTGGTGGTCATGGGTGGTGATGCTGTAGGCTGTAGTGGTCATGGGTGGTGATGCTGCAGGTTGTGGTGGTCATGGGTGGTGATGCTGCAGGCTGTAGTGGTCGTGTGTGGTGATGCTGCAGGCTGTAGTGGTCATGGGTGGTGATGCTGCAGGCTGTAGTGGTCATGGGTGGTGATGCTGCAGGCTGTAGTGGTCGTGGGTGGTGATGCTGCAGGCTGTAGTGGTCACGGGTGGTGATGCTGCAGGCTGTAGTGGTCGTGTGTGGTGATGCTGCAGGCTGTAGTGGTCGTGGGTGGTGATGCTGCAGGTTTTGGTGGTCATGGGTGGTGATGCTGCAGGCTGTAGTGGTCATGGGTGGTGATGCTGCAGGCTGTGGTGGTCATGTGTGGTGATGCTGCAGGCTGTAGTGGTCATGGGTGGTGATGCTGCAGGCTGTAGTGGTCATGTGTGGTGATGCTGCAGGCTGTAGTGGTCATGGGTGGTGATGCTGCAGGCTGTGGTGGTCATGTGTGGTGATGCTGCAGGCTGTAGTGGTCATGGGTGGTGATGCTGCAGGCTGTGGTGGTCATGTGTGGTGATGCTGCAGGCTGTAGTGGTCATGTGTGGTGATGCTGCAGGCTGTGGTGGTCATGTGTGGTGATGCTGCAGGCTGTAGTGGTCATGGGTGGTGATGCTGCAGGCTGTGGTGGTCATGTGTGGTGATGCTGCAGGCTGTAGTGGTCGTGTGTGGTGATGAGAAGGGTCTCTGAGCTGACACACACACACACACACACACACACACACACACACACACACACACACACACACACACACAGGAGGAGGAGATCCTCTAGGAGGATTGAAACTGAGGACGATAGTAGGAGGCTACAAGATGACCAAGACAGACTGAGTGAATGGTCCAACAAATGGCTGTTGAAGTTCAACCCGAGTAAATGCAAAGTAATGAAACTAGGCAGTGGAAATAGTAGGTCAGACACAGGATACAGAATAGGAGGTGAAGTACTTGATGAAACGAATAGAGAGAAAGATCTAGGAGTTGATATCACACCAAACCTGTCTCCTGAAGCCCTCATAAAAAGAATAACTTCTGCGGCATATGCGAGGCTGGCTAACATCAGAACAGCGTTCAGGAACCTGTGTAAGGAATCATTCAGAATCTTGTACACCACATTTGTAAGACCAATCCTGGAGTATGCGGCCCCAGCATGGAGCCCGTACCTTGTCAAGCACAAGACGAAGCTGGAAAAAGTACAAAGGTATGCCACTAGACTAGTCCCAGAACTAAGAGGCATGAGTTACGAGGAAAGGCTGCGGGAAATGCACCTTACGACACTGGAAGACAGAAGAGTAAGGGGAGACATGATCTCAACCTACAAAATCCTCAGAGGAATCGACCGGGTAAACAAGGATGAACTATTCAACACTGGTGGGACGCGAACAAGGGGACACAGGTGGAAACTGAGTACCCACATGAGCCACAGAGACGTTAGAAGGAACTTTCTCAGTGTCAGAGTAGTTAACGGATGGAATGCATTAGGCAGTGATGTGGTGGAGGCTGACTCCATACACAGTTTTAAATGTAGATATGATAGAGCCCAGTAGGCTCAGGAATCTGTACACCAGTTGATTGACAGTTGAGAGGCGGGACCAAAGAGCCAAAGCTCAACCCCCGCAAGCACAAATAGGTGAGTACAAATAGGTGAGTACAAACACACACACACACACACACACACACACACACACACACACACACACACACACACTATAAGTGTGTGTGTGAAATATAAGGAAATTCGCTTTCGCAAACAGAGTGGTAGACGGTTGGAACAAGTTAGGTGAGAAGGTGGTGGAGGCCAAGACCGTCAGTAGTTTCAAAGCGTTATATGACAAAGAGTGCTGGGTAGACGGGACACCACGAGTGTTGCTCTCATAACTACACTTAGGTAATTACACACACACACATACACACACACACTTTTGAGTAGATAAAGGCAGGCTATTTAACACCAGGGGCACACACACACAAGGGGCACACACATACAAGGGGACAAACGTGGAAACTGAGTGCCCAAAATGAGCCACAGAGATATTTGAAAGAACTTTTTCAATGTCAGAGTAGTTGGCAAACAGAATGCATTAAGCAGTGATGTGGTGGAGGCTGACTCCATACACACTTTCAAATGTAGATATGATAGAGCCCAATAGGCTCAGGAACCTGTACGTCAGTTGATTGACATTTGAGAGGCGGGACCAAAGAGCCAGAGCTCAACCCCGCAAACACAACTAGGTGAGTACACACACACATACACCTAAAATCATACACCTACACAAATAAGCTACTACAAAGTTCCTATACTCAACATTGAGAATAAATAATTTTTAAACAAAATAAGTATTCATAGGACTGAACGATTCGTAAACACCAACGTCGCTAGGACGAATGAATCACTGGGAAGAAGGTCAAATGCTTATTGGTGATAGGAGAGTTACAAGGAGGTAGTGGCACGGGGCAGAAAGACAAGGTGAAGGGACGACGACGTTTCGGTCCGTCCTGGACCATTCTCAAGTCGATTGTGGTCGTTGTCGTCTCATCGTCTCTCAATCGACTTGAGAATAGTCCAGGGCGGACCGAAACGTCGTCGTCCCTTCACCTTCTAGTGTGTGGTCTGGTCAACATACTTCAGCAACGTTATTGTGACTCATCGCCGGCAGAAAGACGAGGGTTTCAAATTAGTAAAGATAACCGCAAGGTCGCAAGGCATGCAGCAGATTGGTGAAGAAAAGCACGAATAGGAGTTAAGATCCACCAATCATTGAAAGTCACAACTGGAAACTGGTGTGTAGAAAGAAAACCAAATCTTAGGAATAGTCAAACGAACCTTTGACTTCAAGGAAACGAAAGTGCTTATTCAACTGTACGAGTCTCTGGTGCGCCCTCATCTGGACCTCTGCATCCAAACATGGAGACGTCATCTTCAAAAGAAGATGTCTGCTGTGGAGAAAGATCAACACAGAGCGGCATAAAACATCACAAAACTAACTCCATTACCAGGAACGTTGGAGAACCACAGGGTTAACAGCACTGCAGAATCAGACATGACAGGGCTGATCTCGTCCAAACCTTAAACCAGGCTTGTGTTACTAGAAAAGTGCTGGGATGGATGAGAGGATATCTCTCTGGCATGAAACAGAGAGTGACAGTGAGAGATGTCAACATGAAGGGTGTGTACCTCGGGGATTGGTCTACCCAGTCTATCCCTGATAAATGTCAACGACCTGACATCCGTGTCATCCGTGTCCATTGTGCATGTCGCAGTATTGATGTGGAGAAATACTAAATGAATATATCTGCTGGAAACGACAGACAGACAGCTGTAGACAGCCTCCATCTGTGGTCAGACAGGAGGGGGATTTCCCTTCACCCTGGCCAATACAGAGACAGGTAAGGGGGAGGGGAAGAGCCAGAATGAGCTGAAAGGAAGGAAACTGGCAGCCTATGGGTCTCTGGTTGTGTCATTAAGCCTAGAACCCAAAGAATCTACATTTGCCCCTGGCGCTTTTGGTCTCCGAACCTGAGGAAACAGATAGGCCCAATTCCCTGTATTTAAAAGTGTGCTTTTGTTACACAATCCCCTAGACCAGTCTGGTTTCGAAACAGCTTCTTCACAGTCATGACAAAAGTGCTCAAAGCTTCCTTCACGACAGCTCGTCTTGAAGGACATTTGTACCATCAACTACCGGCTGCACACGTAAGGAATATCTACACATACTAATACGTGCACTAATATCTACACATACTAATACGTGCACTAATATCTACACATACTAATACATGCACTAATATCAACACATACTAATACATGCACTAATATCTACACATACTAATACATGCACTAATATCTACACATACTAATACATGCACTAATATCTACACATACTAATACGTGCACTAATATCTACACATACTAATACATGCACTAATATCTACACATACTAATACATGCACTAATATCTACACATACTAATACATGCACTAATATCTACACATACTAATACGTGCACTAATATCTTCACATACACACATAGAAATCACTTTATCGTGATACATCAATGAACAAATCCACAGGAGCCGTGGGGACGATTCGAACCTATGCAATGGGTGTTCCCCCAGACGCAGTTGACTAGAGCGTACGTCTGAGAATACTCAGGGCATAGGTTCGAACCCTCTTCACGGCCCTGTGGATTTGTTCACTAATATCTAATCTGTTCCATCTATAGATTGTCGTATGGTACAACCACACCCCACTTTGTCCCTCTAATCCGTCTATCTGACGCAGTGCATCTGTACTGATTGGTTTACCAGTGACAAATGTATCAATTTAATTAAGGCTTTATTATGCAAATCATAAATGGCTGGAATATGAGTATAGACTCGGGATTATTTAAATCTGACCCTGTGATACTTCCAATGTGTAGATCAGGATTTAATGAGGATTATAGACTTAGTTTTTTAGAAATCACAAAAACCTAACAACGTCGACCATATTCCTCTCTTTTCCTCTTCTCTTCTCTTTAGCGAGTGGAAATTTGAGACCCTTCACTCTCTGCTCATAGGAAAGATCCCAGATACCAGGTGCACACAACAGTATGAAGACAGTACTGTGAAAAGACACAATACTGTGACGAGATTGTACTTTGACGAGATACAGTTTATCTGATAATTGTCTCTTTTGGGAGAGGGGGGGGGGAGGGGGGAAGCCAGAATGGGCTGAAAGGAAGGAAACTGGCAGCCTATGGGTCTCTGGTTGTGTCATGGAGCCTAGAACCCAAAGAATCTACATTTGCCCCTGGAGCCTTTGGTCTCCGAACCTGAGGAAACAGATAGGCCAAATTCCCTGTATTTTAACACATATTAATTTTTTCGGCGGCCTTTTCAATATTATTTTGATTTTTTGGGATGCCCAATCATATTTTTGAGGGGGGGGGGGGCGGAGTATACCTTTAGTTAATGTTTTAGTTGGTATCTTTTAATTAATATATAATTGGGCTATCTTTTCTTTTAATTATATATATATATATATATATATATATATATATATATATATATATATATATATATATATATATATATATATATATATATATATATATATATATATGTATTTAATGGGTGCCTTTTCACTATTTTAATGGGGGGTTACCTTATAACTAACATTATATTAGTGTGTACCTTTTAATTGAGTTTTATTAATTTTTTATCCTATTGCTTAGAATAAATTTGTTTATTGTCATGGACACCTAAATGTAATAAAATTAGTTCGTTATACATTACAATACAATATTTTGTGAATATTTTCTGTACAAACCTTACCAACCTTCTCTGTCCATTATGCAATACTACGGCTAAAACTGTGCACTGTGCACTGTGCAGCTCAAGTGATGCCTCACCTGTGCTAGATATTGTTGAAGGATGAAGCTCGTATTTCACTTGTTTCTGATTACATAGCCCAACATCCTATTACATAGCCCAACATCCTATTACATAGCCCAACATCCTATTACATAGCCCAACATTCTATTACATAGCCCAACATCCTATTACATAGCCCAACATCCTATTACATAGCCCAACATTCTATTACATAGCCCAACATTCTATTACATAGCCCAACATCCTATTACATAGCCCAACAACCTATTACAAAGCCCAACATTCTATTACATAGCCCAACATCCTATTACATAGCCCAACATCCTATTACATAGCCCAACATCCTATTACATAGCCCAACATCCTATTACATAGCCCAACATCCTATTACAAAGCCCAACATCCTATTACATAGCCCAACATTCTATTACATAGCCCAACATCCTATTACATAGCCCAACATCCTATTACAAAGCCCAACATCCTATTACATAGCCCAACATCCTATTTGATTTATTTCCTACACTGATGCATTGGTGACATCTGTAGAAGAGGTCATCTTTAAGCTCAAGGTCAACTAAGATTTTCTCAATTGATTTTATATAAAATATTACAGGTATATCACCATTGATAGAACCCAAAGTGACACTATCTTCATGTTTATGTGTAAGACCTTCAGAGCTCAGGAAAGGTGTCTTTACATGCAGTCTGAAGTGTCGAGTGCATTGCAAACTGAATCCCTGTGAGCTTTGCATATTGTCATGCCAGTTAGCTCATTGACAGTCAAGCCTGTTAGCTCATTGACAGTCAAGCCAGTTAGCTCATTGACAGTCAAGCCTGTTAGCTCATTGACAGTCAAGCCTGTTAGCTCATTGACAGTCAAGCCAGTTAGCTCATTGACAGTCAAGCCAGTTAGCTCATTGACAGTCAAGCCTGTTAGCTCATTGACAGTCAAGCCAGTTAGCTCATTGACAGTCAAGCCTGTTAGCTCATTGACAGTCAAGCCTGTTAGCTCATTGACAGTCAAGCCTGTTAGCTCCTTGACAGTCACGTCGGTGAGGAGCACCTCACCATTTGGAGCGGATCTCGTACCAGATGACTTGAGTTCCTGGCAAGGTGTCAACATCTTTCAGCGCCTTCTATGAGACCATTAGCGAGACACAGGAACAAGAATGGTCCAAGACGGACCGAAACGACGTCATCAAGAAGCTGAATACGTATCGGTCCTTACTGACCCGGTCCATTCGTGGGAACAGGAATGGTCCAGGACGGACCGAAACAGCTTCACCTCCTTTAGTTTCAGATATGTGAACCGAGTGACAAATTCTTAAACAGGTTTCTGTGACTTACTAACTAAAGATACATCCAAGATTCAATTCCCCAATAACTTACAGCAGATGAGGATCAGTTCTCATGGCATTAAAACTTTTGTCATTAACGATTTCAACCGCTCTGTTTACCTTGTCTTCATTTTGGAAGGTATTCCTTGCGATCATATGGAGTTCTGTTTGACCAGGGACGATAAGGTTCATTTCCCAATATTCTTTTTTTTTAATACAAAAAGAGAGAGAGAGAGAGAGAGAGAGAGAGAGAGAGAGAGAGAGAGAGAGAGAGAGAGAGAGAGAGAGAGAGAGAGAGAGAGAGAGAGAGAGAGAGACAAGCGATCAAAATAACATCAATGTCTGCAAAATATTTGGGTCACTGAGTCCATGAAATAATTGGTACAATATTATTCATTAGGCTGGTTTTATGTTTCCTTGAACATCGTTGCAACATAAAGAGATTTGAACACAATTTATTGACAAAATATTTTATTATAATTATAACGAAATAATTATTATTAATTTTAGGTATCCACGACAATAAAAAAAATGTACCAAGTAATAGGTACACAAATATGAAAACAAAAATCATTTTTAAAGATACACAAAAATATAATGTTAGTTATAAGATAACCCTTAATAAAAAAAATTGAACAGATATCCCCTCCCCCGAAAAATAAACTATTAATTTTAAAGCTACCCCAATTATATATTAATTTAATAATAGCAACAAACAACATTAAATGTATGCTCTGCCCCAACAAAAATATTAATGCGGAACCAAAGAAACAAAAATAAATATAACATTTAAAAGGAATCACACAACATTAATATATTAAATGTACATAAGCCCCCCTCCCTTTCCCCTACCCAAAAAATAAATATACTGAATCTCATCAAAGTACTATGTTGTCCTTCTACTGTGCCACATGAGAGTACTGTGTCTCATAACAGTTACGTCACAGTGCTCTGCTTCATCACAGTACTGTAACTAGTGTCAAGGTTCACCCCCTTTCTACCTATGCTTGGGGTCGTCCCACGGGTCATCGCCCCTCAGTACCAGGCGCCACTGCCCACCCTGGGGCTCCCCCAGTCAACTAAGGGCTGGCCTTATATATACCCCTAGCGAGTGGAGAGGTTGAAGTCTACCTGTGACACACCTGAACCTGCCCATCTTGACACTGGGACACTCTCTCTTTGATATCTGGTCTGTCCTAGGTCGTCAGCTGGGTCAGCCGTGTCCCAGCAACACGTCAGCCGTGTCCCAGCAACACGTCAGCTGGGTCTGCCGTGTCCCAGCAACACGTCAGCTGGGTCAGCCGTGTCCCAGCAACACGTCAGCTGGGTCTGCCGTGTCCCAGCAACACGTCAGCTGGGTCTGCCGTGTCCCAGCAACACGTCAGCTGGGTCAGCCGTGTCCCAGCAACACGTCAGCTGGGTCAGCCGTGTCCCAGCAACACGTCAGCTGGGTCAGCCGTGTCCCAGCAACACGTCAGCTGGGTCAGCCGTGTCCCAGCAACACATCAGAGGTCTCATTAGTTATCTTAATTTAAGGATGCAATCTCATGTGCAGTGAAAGGTGACATCAACGGTTTCACTCAAAATAGCCCTAGAGAATGGAGGCTCACTCGAACACATAGGCAAGATTAAAAATTTTACTGAAGAAAAATTTATACACTTGTATAGGGAAATAATGAGGTGGAAATTTCCGATGGCGGCAACCTTCTGTCGTTGCGTCTCTGGCAACACGGTCAGCTGACTGGGTCCACACCTCGCTCCTCTGGCAACACGATCAGCTGACTGGGTCCAACTGTCAGACCGGCGGGGACACACCTCACGCCTCTGGCAACACTATCAGCTGACTGGGTCCAACTGTCAGACCGGCGGGGACACACCTCACGCCTCTGGCAACACTATCAGCTGACTGGGTTCAACTGTCAGACCGGTGGGGACACACCTCACGCCTCTGGCAACACTATCAGCTGGACGATTCAAAGTTCGTTTCTGGCTTCTTGAAAACCAGCTACTATTTCCAGATACACTAACGTCGCCGCATCTACATATTTATCTTCCACCACCAATCCATGCCTACATGAGCTCCTTGGCTCCTAGCCTAACACTATCACATAGACAATAAATGGTAACAAAAAATGTTCACGATATATAAAATATCCTAGCTTACCTAGATCAAAGAGGTAAAGGGAGGGATAACTATCTACCTTACTTCATTCCTTTACGAAGCCGACTCGTCCTCTGGCGAGGGATGATGAGGTTCCTGGTCCTGGCTTCTGGTCTTCCGTTCATCAGTTCCCACACACACAAGTTCCTCAGTCGTCCTTGTAGTAGCGAGTCCTCGCAGTACTCACACCCGGCAGGTACGGTTCCCCTCCTCCTCTCACTCTGGGTACTGGAGTCATGGAAAGGCTAGTACATACTCGCCTCCAATGGTACCTAGAGTATAACAATATTATACCGTCACTCCAAGCTGGATTTCGACCGCAATGCTCCACGCTAGATCAAATACTCTGCCTTGAACATGAAATCCGCACCTCTCTCAGAAGCAGTAAATATTGTCTTGTTGTCTACCTAGACCTCAAAGGAGCTTTTGATAGCATTCCTCATACTTGCCTCCTCGCAAAGCTTGCACGTTTAGGCGTACAGGGAAGATTACTTTTATGGTTACAGTCCTATCTCACAAACAGGACCTCCAAAGTCTTTATACAAGGCGAGTTTTCCGATGGCATCCCAATACAAACAGGTGTTCCACAAGGCTCCATACTAAGCCCAACCCTATTTGCCGCATTCTTAGCAGATTTGCCTAACACCCATCCTGTTCACCTCTCGGCATACGCCGACGACTTAACATTGTATTATTCAGACAACGCCCTACCAAATACAGTCTCTACAATGCAAACAGCACTTGACCACCTCATAGATTGGACACAACAATGGGGCCTTCAAGTCAGTACTACCAAAACCTGCTATCAGATTTTCACTAAAGAAAGACTACTTCATCTACCCACCCTCACAATACACAACACTCCCATCCAACACGTATGAGAACATAAATATCTTGGCATGCGCTTAGACTCCCCCTTACTTACCTGGAAAGCATACATTCAACACCTTAAACAGACGACACAACCCCGACTCGCCATACTTAAAGCCCTCACTGGCACCACCTGGGGAGCACACCATAAAATCTTGCTCCGTTTCTATACAACCTACATTCGCAGCCAACTAGACTATTGTTGCCAAGCATATGCGTCGGCGGCGCCCACTAACCTACAGAGCCTCGAGGTCATACAAAATAATGCCATGCGACTTATATGTGGCGCAATGCGTTCAACTCCAATCCTCGGACTTTACGGGGAAACAGGCCTCACAAGCCTAGCCACCAGACGAGACATTATGTGTGCCAACTATCTGTCACTGCACCACTGCTCACCAGACACACCCATACAGATCAAAAATTAACCTTGTAGACCAACTAGCCAAAGCAATGCACGACACGCCTCACCTCACCCGTCATCCAATTCCCCATGTTGCACGTAAAGGAGCCTTCAAAGATACCATCTCCCAGGATTTTGCAACAAACTGGAAAACGTTATGCTCACCTTTGCACTATGGGTCCATTAAAAAGAAATGGGAAACTTGGAAACATGTCCGATATAAAAGCAGAGAAATTGATGTAACGATGACCAGATTAAGGCTGGGACACACCAAACTAGCAGCACACAGCTCTAAGTACAGAACAGACATCAACGAACTCTGCATCCACTGTCAGGTGCCTGAAACAGTCGAACACTATCTCCTGCACTGCTTCCGACATTATAGTGCCAGAGTAAATTTCAAACAAGTCTTTATCGCACTTAAAATACCCTTCACCATCGAGCATATATTAGGAGGCGGTGACCACTCGTCACAAGAAAACTACCAAATAGTCAAAGCACTGGCTAAATATCTACAGTCGACCAACAAATTGGGTCACATCTGACCCGCGCCACATTTATACCTGGCGCCACCAACAGCTAAACACAGAAAACAACTACCTCGTCGCAGCACCAAGGATCAGCTGACGCCATAAACACAACACACCGCCCTACGGTGCGGCGAGTCTCCCTCTAACACACACCTCTGTTTTAATCACCGTTCCTCTATCTACAGCACAACGCAACAAGCACCTTGGTAGCTCCGATCATCTTCAACATAAACGCGTCCAACAACATCAGTACTGGTGCAGTCATCGGGAGGACAAACCCTTCATGCAAACTGCACCTACTATCAACAAGAAGAAGGAGTCAGGTATCTGCGCCATCGTCCTCCTCCTCCTCCTCTCATTGGCACTGTAAACACACTTGCAGTCCAGTGGAGCTTCCCCTTGCCTCACTTCCAGTGGATTCGGCCCGGCCGTCGCTACTCGCTTGATATGTAGAACGTGGTTCGCTGGTCGTCCCAGACGTCTCCAGCCCAACGTCCATCCCTACTACAGACTCTTGAATATAGAGCTCTTGACTCTTCATCCCGGCCAATCCTTGCTTCCTAGCACTCCACGGGTTGTCTGCAATATTAAAGCGATGCTTAAATCCACTGGTAGGGGCTTTCTGGCCTCAAGATCTGGAGCACACCGGAATGCGTCCTCACTCTTTGACGGTCCGTGACGTGCTCTGCCCGACCAGGCGCCAGCCGCTCCGGAAGCCCTCCGTCTCGTGACGTCACACCGCCCGAGGGGCTCTCGCCATTGGTTACTTCCGGCACGTGACCTCACATGGCCAATCAGGTGCTGGGAGGTGTCACGACGCTTTGGCGGGAAACAGAATGGCTCGTCGCCATCTTGTGTCTCAAAAGGGCGTAAGCCCCTTGCATATTTAAACTTAAATGGCAATTTTACAGCCAACCTGATAATGCTCCACATTTTCACACATATGAAAATGTTCCCTGGATATTAGAGAACGCTCAGGTTATGGAGATATGACTCTTTAAGCTGGGTTAGGAGAACTATAGGGGTGGGACACCGTCACACTAATCACAGTCAAATTCTCTCACTAATATACCTAAACTAAGAAAGGCTAACATTGTGGAGCAAAAAACGAACATTGAAGGAAAGTATATAATATATAATATACCCAAAGGGCATATCAACGTATCATATATACCCATTGCTGGACAGTGGTCTCATGCCACAATGTTGGTTTAAAAGAGCCCCGGGGGATGTTTCCAGCAAAACAAGACGTAAAAATTACGTTATGTTTAGTCATTTAGCGTAGAAACAACGTAGAGACAATGTTGCCAGCAGTAAGTTGAAGTACAGCATATCACTGGTAAGAGAGTCTGGCATCACTGGTCTGGCAGTCAGGCATCACTGACTTAACTCCATATAGCTCTTACTTGCTGCAAGGTGGACAGAGGCATCATGTGAAAGAAACTCTGCCCATTTGTTCCTGTTTTGGCCTGTAATTCACAGTTCACACAGTTAGACAACTGTGTAATTCATCTAGTTGTATTCACCTAGTTGTGCTTGCGGGGGTTGAGCTTTAATCTTTCGGCCCGCCTCTCAACTGTCAATCAATCAACTGTTATTAACTACTAATTCCCCCCCCCCCCAACACACACACACACACCAAGCAAACAGCCCATAGCAGTTGTCTAATTCCCAGGTTCCTATTTGCTGCTAGGTAACAGGGGACATCAGGGTGAAAGAAACTCTGCCCATTGTTTCTCGTCGGCGCCGGGTATCGAACCCCGGACCACAGGATTACGTGCTCAGCGTGCTGTCCACTCAGCCACCGCACCCCTCCTCCACCTGTGTGTGTGTGTGTGCTCACCTAGTTGTGCTTGCGGAGGTTGAGCTTTGGCTCTTTGGTCCCGCCTCTCAACCGTCAATCAAATGGTGTACAGATTCCTGAGCCTACTGGGCTCTATCATATCTACATTTGAAACTGTGTATGGAGTCAGCCTCCACCACATCACTTCCTAATGCAGTCCACCTGTTAACTACTCTGACACTGAAATAGTTCTTTCTAACGTCCCTGTGGCATATGTGGGTACTCATTTTCCACCTGTGTCCCCTTGTTCGCGTACCCTCAGTGTTGAATAGTTTATCCTTGTTTACCCTGTCAATTCCCCTGAGGATTTTGAAGCTAGTGATCATGTCTCCCCTTACTCTTCAGTCTTCCAGTGTCGTGAGGTGCATTTCCCGCAACCTTTCCTCGTAACTCATGCCTCTTAGTTATGGGACTAGTCTAGTGGCATACCTCTGAACTTTCTCCAGCTTCGTCTTGTGCTTGACAAGGTATGGGATCCATGCTGGGGCCGCATACTCCAGGATTGGTCTTACATATGAGGTATACAAGATTCTGAATGATTCCTTACACAGGTTCCTGAACGCTGTTCTGATGTTAGCCAGCCTCGCGTATGCAGCAGTTGTAATTCTTTTTATGTGGGCTTCAGGAGACAGGTTTGGTGACAACACCTAGATCTTTCTCTCTGTCCGTTTCATGAAGTACTTCATCTCCTATTCTGTAACATGTGTCTGGCCACCTGTTTCCACCGCCTAGTTTGTACTCACCTATTTGTACTCAGCTATTTGTGCTTGCTGGGGTTGAGCTTTGGCTCTTTGGTCCCCGGCTCTCAACTGTCAATCAACTGGTGTACAGATTCCTGAGCCTACTGGGCTCTATCATATCTATTCGTTTGCCTTGTTCGGGTTAAATGTAGACACAATAGTCGCTTCTGTATATATTTATTGAGTGAGGCAAACAGGTGTATAACTGGCCAGCCGAGGTCCACCTACTCTGGGTCTGTCTAGAGAACTGAGGCTGCTGGGAGCATGGCTGATGCTCCTCTGTCTGGCATGACGTCAGAGGCCTACTTGCCTGTGATTGGTTATATTCCAACTGACATAGAATTTGAGTATAACATATCTACATTTGAAACTGTGTATGGAGTCAGCCTCCACCACATCACTGCCTTATGCATTCCATCCGTTAACTACTCTGACACTGAAAAAGTTCCTTCTAACGTCCCTGTGGCTCATGTGGGTACTCAGTTTCCACCTGTGCCCCCTTGTTCGGTTACCACCAGTGTTGAATAGTTTATCCCTGTTTACCCGGTCGATTGCCTTGAGGATTTTGTAGGTTGTGATCATGTCTCCCCTTACTCTTCTGTCTTCCAGTGTCGTAAGGTGCATTTACCGCAGCCTTTCCTTGTAACTCATGCCTCTTAGTTCTGGGACTAGTCTAGTGGCATACCTTTGAACTTTTTTCAGCTTAGTCTTGCGCTTGATAAGGTACGAGCTCCATGCTGGGGCCGCATACTCCAGGATTGGTCTTACATATGTGGTGTACAAGATTCTGAATGATTCCTTACACAGGTTCCTGAACGCTGTTCTGATGTTAGCCAGCCTCGCATATGCCGCAGACGTTATTCTTTTTATGTGGGCTTCAGGAGACAGGTTTGGTGTGATATCAACTCCTAGATCTTTCTGTCCGTTTCATTAAGTACTTCATCTCCTATTCAGTATCCTGTGTCTGGCTTCTTGTTTCCACTGCCTAGTTTCATTACTTTGCATTTACTCGGGTTAAACTTCAACAGCCATTTGCTGGACCATTCACTCTGTCTAGGTCATCTTGTAGCCTCCTACTATGATCCTGTTTCAATTCTCCTCATAATTTTTGCATCATCGGCAAACATTGAGAGAAACGAGTCTATACCCTCTGGGAGATCATTTACATATATCAGAAACAGTATTGGTCCAAGGACTGACCCCTGCGGGACTCCACTCGTAACGTCTCGCCAATCTGAGACCTCACCCCTCACACTGACTCGTTGTCTCCTGTTGCTTAGGTACTCCTCTATCCACCGGAGTACCTTCCCTTTCACTCCAGCCTGCATCTCCAGCTTTTTCACTAGCCTCTTGCGTGGCACTGTATCAGAGGCTTTCTGACAATCCAAAAATATGCAGTCTGCCCACCCTTCTCTTTCTTGCCTGATTTTTGTTGCCTGGTCGTAGAATTCAAGTAACCCTGTGAGGCAGGACCTGCCATCCCTGAACCCATGTTGATGCTGTGTTACAAAGTTCCTTCGCTCCAGATGCTCCACTAGTTTTCTTCGCACAATCTTCTCCATCAGCTTGCATGGTATGCAGGTTAGGGACACTGGCCTGTAGTTCAGTGCCTCCTATGTATCTCCTTTCTTGTATATCGGGACTACGTTAGCTGCTGTGTGTGTGTGTGTGTGTGTGTGTGAGTGTGTGTGTGTGTGTGTGTGTGTGTGTGTGTGTGTGTGTGTGTGTGTGTGTGTGTGTGTGTGTGTGTGTGTGTGTGTGTGTGTGTGTGTGTGTGTGTGTGTGTGTGTGTGTGTGTGTGTGTGTGTGTGTGTGTTTGTATGCGTGCGTGTGTGTGTGTGTGTGTGTGTGTGTGTGTGTGTGTGTGTGTGTGTGTGTGTGTGTCTGTGTGTGTGTGTGTACTCACCTAATCACCTAATTGTGCTTGCGGGGGTTGAGCTCTGGCTCTTTGGTCCCGCCTCTCAACCGTCAATCAACTGATGTACAGATTCCTGAGCCTATTGGGCTCTATCATATCTACATTTGAAACTGTGAATGGAGTCAGCCTCCACCACATCACTTCCTAATGCATTCCATTTGCTAACTACTCTGACACTGAAAAAGTTCTTTCTAACGTCTCTGTGGCTCATTTGGGTACTCAGCTTCCACCTGTGTCCCCTTGTTCGCGTCCCACCAGTGTTGAAAAGTTCATCCTTGTTTACCCGGTCGATTCCCCTGAGGATTTTGTAGGTTGTGATCATGTCCCCCCTTACTCTTCTGTCTTCCAGTGTCGTGAGATGCATTTCCCGCAGCCTTTCCTCATAACTCATGCCTCTTAGTTCTGGGACTAGTCTAGTAGCATACCTTTGGACTTTTTCCAGCTTCGTCTTGTGCTTGACAAGGTACGGGCTCCATGCTGGGGCCGCATACTCCAGGATTGGTCTTACATATGTGGTGTACAAGATTCTGAATGATTCCTTACACAGGTTCCTGAACGCCGTTCTGATGTTAGCCAGCCTCGCATATGCCGCAGACGTTATTCTCTTTATGTGGGCTTCAGGAGACAGGTTTGGTGTGATATCAACTCCTAGATCTTTCTCTCTGTCTGTTTCATTAAGTACTTCATCTCCTATTCTGTATCCTGTGCCTGGCCTCCTGTTTCCACTGCCTAGTTTCATTACTTTGCATTTACTCGGGTTGAACTTCAACAGCCATTTGTTGGACCATTCACTCAGTCTATCCAGGTCATCTTGTAGCCTCCTACTATCATCCTCTGTTTCAATCCTCCTCATAATTTTTGCATCGTCGGCAAACATTGAGAGGAACGAATCTATACCCTCTGGGAGATCATTTACATATACCAGAAACAGTATAGGTCCAAGGACTGACCCCTGCGGGACTCCACTTGTGACGTCTCGCCAATCTGAGACCTCACCCCTCACACAGACTCGTTGTCTCCTGTTGCTTAGGTATTCCTCTATCCACCGGAGTACCTTCCCTCTCACTCCAGCCTGCATCTCCAACTTTCGCACTAGCCTCTTGTGTGGCACTGTATCAAAGGCTTTCTGACAATCCAAAAATATGCAGTCTGCCCACCCTTCTCTTTCTTGCCTTATTTTTGTTGCCTGGTCGTAGAATTCAAGTAACCCTGTGAGGCAGGACCTGCCATCCCTGAACCCATGTTGATGCTGTGTTACAAAGTTCCTTCGCTCCAGATGCTCCACTAGTTTTTTTCGCACAATCTTCTCCATCAGCTTGCATGGTATGCAGGTTAGGGACACTGGCCTGTAGTTCAGTGCCTCCTGTCTATCCCCTTTCTTGTATATCGGGACTACGTTAGCTGCTTTCCAAGTATCTGGCAGTTCCCCTGTTGCCAGTGATTTGTTATACACTATGGAGAGTGGTAGGCTCAGTTCTCTTGCTCCTTCCTTTAGAACCCAAGGGGAGATTCCATCTGGGCCTATAGCCTTCGTCACGTCCAACTCTAGTAAACACTTCCTTACTTCCCCACTGGTAATCTCAAACTCTTCCAGTGGTTCCTGGTTAGCTATTCCCTCACTTACCTCTGGAATTTCTCCTTGTTCTAAGGTGAAGACCTCCTGGAATTTCTTATTCAATTCCTCACACACTTCCTTGTCATTTGTAGTGAATCCTTCCGCCCCTATCCTTAATCTCATAACCTGTTCCTTTACTGTTGTTTTTCTCCTAATGTGGCTATGCAACAATTTAGGCTGAGTCTTTGCCTTGCTTGCGATGTCATTTTCGTATTGTCTTTCTGCCTCTCTTCTCATCCTGACATATTCATTCCTGGCATTCTGGTATCTTTCTCTGCTCTCCAGTGTCCTGTTATTCCTATAGTTTCTCCATGCCCTTTTACTTTGCTGCTTAGCTAGCCTACATCTTTGATTAAACCATGGGTTTCTCATCTTCATTTCTCTGTTTTCCTTTTGGACTGGGACAAACTTGTTTGCTGCGTCCTTGCACTTCTGCGTGATGTAATCCATCATATCTTGGGCCGTCTTTCCCCTGAGCTCTGTTTCCCATGCTATATCTGTTAGGAATTTTCTTATCCCCTCATAGTTTCCCTTTCGGTATGCTAACCTTTTGGTTTCGGTATCCCTCCTCGAGTTCAATAACCCTTCTTCAATCAAGTACTCAAACACCAGTACACTGTGGTCGCTCATTCCTACTGGGTCCTCAAAACCGATTTCTCTTATGTCGGAGTCGTTCAGAGTGAAGACTAGGTCGAGTCTCGCTGGTTCGTCATTGCCTCTCATCCTTGTGGGTTCTCCGACATGCTGCGTTAAAAAGTTGCTTGTCACCACCTCCAATAGTTTGGCTCTCCACGTATCCTCGCCTCCATGCGGTTCCTTGTTCTCCCAGTCAATCTTTCCGTGATTGAAGTCGCCCATGATGAGCAGGTGGGATCTATTTCTACAGGCAGCAGAGGCTGCCCTCTCAATTATAGTGTTAACTGCCTTGTTGTTGTTTTCATACTCTTGACTGGGTCTCCTGTCATTTGGTGGAGGGTTGTATATTACTGCTACTACTATTCTTGGTCCTCCCATTGTTATGGTGCCTGCTATGTAGTCTCTGAACTCCTCACAGCCCGGGATGGCCATCTCCTTAAAACTCCATTCCCTTCTCATGAGTAGGGCCACTCCGCCTCCTCCTCTACCTTCCCTCTCTTTCCTTATTACTGTATACTCCTGGGGAAACACGGCATTCGTTATGATTCCAGAGAGTTTTGTTTCAGTGAGTCCGATTACATCTGGGTTAACTTCTTGTGCTCTTTCCCTTAGTTCACTTGTCTTGCTTGTGATCCCATCTATGTTCGAGTACATCACCCTGAAACTGACTCTCTTCTGCTTCTTTTCTGGGGGGGACCTTTGGGATCTGGGGTGAGTGGGAGCTGGGGGGACCTGGCACGGGGGGATTGGTGGAGGAGGGAGGGCTTGGGGTGGTGGGGGAGAGGGGGAGGGTACAGGGGGTGGATAAGAGGGGGAGGGTACAGGGGGTGGATAAGAGGGGGAGGGTACAGGGGGTGGATAAGAGGGGGAGGGTACAGGGGGTGGGTAAGAGAGGGAGGGTTGGGGAAGCATGGGGGGAGGAGAGGCTGTGGGGGATAAGGGAGATGGGGGGGCTTGGGGGGAGAGAAAAGGGTGGAGGGCTTGGGGGGCGTGGGGGAAAAGGGAGGGCTGAGGTGGGTGAGGAAGAGGGGAGGGTTTAGGGGAGTGGGGGAGAGGGGAAGACTTAGGTGGGGTGGGGGAGAGTGGGGGGCTTAGGGGGGAGGGGGAGAAGGGAGGGCATGGGGGTGGGAGAGACGGGAAGGCATGTGGGAGAAGGGAGGGCATGGGGGATGGGGGAGAAGGGAGGTCCTGGGGAGAGGGGTGAGGGGGAGAAGGGGGGGTGAGTGGGGGGAGGGGGGTGGGTGGGGGGAGGGTGCCCTAGGTGGGTACTTAGTGGGGGGCTGACAGGGGATGGGGCAGGTTGGGTGTCTGTTGGGTAGAATTTGGGGGTGGTGCCCCAATCCCTGTGGCTGTTGCACTGTTTGAGGAGGGTTCTCCACTTCCCTCTGGGATTGTAGGGTTCTGGGTTGTGGTACTCTTGTGGTTGTGGTTCTTGTGGGTTTGTGGTTGTGGTTGTGGTTCTGTGTGTGTGTGTGTGTGTGTGTGTGTGTGTGTGTGTGTGTGTGTGTGTGTGTGTGTGTGTGTGTGTGTGTGTGTGTGTGTGTGTGTGTGTGTGTGTGTGTGTGTGTGTGTGTGTGTGTGTGTGTGTGTGCGCGTATGTTTGTGTGTCTGTGTCTGTGAATTTGAGTGTACGTTTTACAGAATTAAAGTGAATAGAAATATATTTGAATATTCAAGAATGATAACAGCTTCATTTAAAAGGCGCCAAACTGCCCCTCACCGCAGCTGCTCTTAATTAAGAAACACTGGAGTGTGCCGACGTCAGGGGCCTGCAAAACATATTTCAACGCCGCAAGTGATCCACCTTTTTTATAGCAAAATATTTAAATATTAGTTGAAGTCAGTGAATATTTCTTGAATTTAATTGCAACGGGTTTGTTTACACAGTCTGGTTGATCCGGCGGGCCTCAGAGCAACCCAAATAGGTTGCGTAATTTAAATGCTGTGAGTCCCAGAATGCAACTCTGCCATCAGAATATGCGATCAGAACATGTCAGTATTTGAATTCTGAAATGTGAAAAAACTGTGAAATTCGATAGATTCGGCGCCGTACATTTCATCACCACCGACTTCCTGAAGGTTTGCACACACACACACACACACACACACACACACACACACACACACACACACACACACACACACACACACACACACACACACACACACACACACACACACACACACACACACACACACACACACACACACACACACACACACACATACACATATATATATATGTGTGTAAATCACAAAGATTAACACGTGATTAAAAATGTGACAGTGTCAGACCACGGAGGAAAATTGAAACAGGAATTTCCTTAAGTACTTTCGTATATTAATAATACATCTTCACTCCTTCTGAAGATGTATTAATATACGAAAGTACTTAAGGAAATTCCTGTTTCAATTTTCCTCCGTGGTCTGACACTGTCATATTTGGGCACAATATCACTGGGCTGATGAGCAAAATAGCCTCGGCTACCATCAGCTTTTGACCGGTCATGATGGTCGAGTGGATTAAGGTGTCCTGTACACACCAGTTGCTTTGTGCTCCTGGCAGTATGGGTTCGAGTCACTTCTGGGTTGTGAGTTTTCAGTTATATATATATATATATATATATATATATATATATATATATATATATATATATATATATATATATATATATATATATATATATATATATACACATATTGCTAAAGTTTACAGAAAACACACACATATACAACAATCACTGTTCGAAAACCTCATCCAGCTCCTCGGAGGTTGGGTGCGTGCCAAAGATACAGCACGCACTTCTCCTCTGGATCGCGACACTTAGGCGCTGGAACAGGAAACTGGTCACTCTTGAGTCTCTAAGGTTTGCCTAATGAGTTCCTCTCCCACCTCCTTTAGGAACTTAAGTGCACATTTACCCCTGGCGCCCAGGGTCTCAGAGCCTATTGGCACGAACATGTAACAACATTCTAAGTCCCTGTACTTATTAGTTTACTGGGTCTCCCTGAAGGTGGCTGCCCCACCTCCCACAACTGTGCTGTAAGGTAGATTTATATCAGGCAATGTAGACGCACAAGTGTAATCCCATACGACCTGTTTACCTTCCCTCCATGGCTGCAGGGTGACTCCATCTGGGCGTTTTTGGCTGTTGTCAGGCCTGCACAACTGAGGTTCCCTTTGTGCTGGACACCCAGCTGAAGCCAAACTTCTCTTAATGATGTCATTGATTGCTTACTATCTGGCAATCTTTCCCGGTGACCTACGCCAGATAAGACCATGGCTGCCGTATTGGTCTGCCGTCGTATGGCAGATACTTGAGACTAGACTCTCCAAATTTGTAGGGGAAATAGTGTGGGGTATGGGACGCACATAGGCTGGTCGGGATAAGCCTAAATTAAATGTTTTAACTTAGTGTGTGTGACCGAACAACATCGAGGGGACTTTTGAAGTCTGAAATGGAAACGCCATGACACCGAAACATGTTTTGTCTGTAGTGTAGTGAAGTTACTCCCGCCGGTTACCCGCGCATTTTCATCATTTATCAATATATTATTTGAGATGTCTATCTGTTTGAGGTTGGAGGGGTGAGGAGGGTGATGGGGTGAGGGGAAGGTGGGGAGAGAGAGAGGGTTAAATTGTGAGAGATGGGAGGAAAAAGGGGAAAGGGATTATACAGATTTTATACAGATAGGTATAAAATGAGAGAGCTTCAGAGGCAGATTTATAGAAAAAGTGAGAGAGAGAGAGAGAGAGAGAGAGAGAGAGAGAGAGAGAGAGAGAGAGAGAGAGAGAGAGAGAGAGAGAGAGAGAGAGAGAGAGAGAGAGAGAGAGAGAGAGAGAGAGAGAGAGAGAGAGAGAGAGAGAGAGTTGATAAACAGTTGTAATGGTAGTAGTGGCGATGGTTGACGAGTGTGAAAATGGGTAAGGTGGTAACGATAGTGGTGGTGGTAGTTCTTGAGGTAATGGTAATGTTATAGAATTGTGGTTAAAGATGTAGAGACTTGTAGTTGGTTGGTGGTAGAGGAGGTGGTAGGTAATGGTGGTGGTGGTGATGGTGGAGGTACATTGCATTCCTAATGGTGGTAGATATAGTGAAGGTGTTGGAAAAATTAGCTGTGGAGATTACTCCTATACTAGTAGATAGTTGAAGGTGATAGACATGAGACACATTAGTACAAGAGAGTGTTTTTTTAAGGTACTGGAGTTATTGACAGTGGTGTTCATAGACATGGTGGTGATGGTGGTAGTGGTGAGTGTTGTGATGAAGGGGGGGGGGGTAGGGGATGGTGTCTGACGTGATAACAGTGGCACCATTGGATGTAGAGAAGATGGTGATGTTGGTGGAAAGGATTGTGGTGAAATAATGATAGTGGTTGAGGTTTGGTGATTGTGGTGGTGGTGACTAGGAGGCCACCTTACCTTGCGATGATTTCGGGGCTCAAAGTCCCCGCGGTCCGGTCTTCGACTAGGCCTCCTGGATGTAATTACAGCCTCAGCCTCAGCATAGGCCATAAAAATGTCAGCTGTAATGTGCTCTATTAATATCAGTAGTGGCACAAGAGAGAGAGAGAGAGAAGGAGCGGATCGACTCGGTTCAAAGACTGTTCAAATTATACCCATTTATTCCTGCCAAGTAGTTTGCTGCAACTGACTGGGTCAGGCTAGACCTAGGCGGTCGTTGGACATAGGCCTAAGGGGGTAAGTGTCAAACCATACAAACGGTTCCTTTTGTCTAGGCCGTAAGGGTTAAAACCCTCACTTAAAACAGATTTCTTGAGGACAATTAGATCAGTAATGTGGTGGCTGGTTACCTGTTATAAGGGGTTAAATTTTAATTTTTAATTTTGCACCGAGGCACGAAAGCAGCGTCATTCATCCTGTGAGTGGAGACACCGCCATAGTGAAAGTATTAGGCAGCGCCACTCATCCTGTGAGTGGACACATCGCCATAGTGACAGTATTAGGCAGCGCCACTCATCCTGTGAGTGGACACACCGCCATAGTGACAGTATTAGGCAGCGTCATTCATCCTGTGAGTGGAGACACCGCCATAGTGACAGTATTAGGCAGCGTCATTCATCCTGTGAGTGGACACACCGCCATAGTGACAGTATTGGGCAGCGCCACTCATCCTGTGAGTGGACACACCGCCATAGTGACAGTATTGGGCAGCGCCACTCATCTTGTGAGTGGACACACCGCCATAGTGACAGTATTAGGCAGCGCCACTCATCCTGTGAGTGGACACATCGCCATAGTGACAGTATTAGGCAGCGCCACTCATCCTGTGAGTGGACACATCGCCATAGTGACAGTATTAGGCAGCGCCACTCATCCTGTGAGTGGACACACCGCCATAGTGACAGTATTAGGCAGCGTCATTCATCCTGTGAGTGGAGACACCGCCATAGTGACAGTATTAGGCAGCGCCACTCATCCTGTGAGTGGACACACCGCCATAGTGACAGTATTGGGCAGCGCCACTCATCTTGTGAGTGGACACACCGCCATAGTGACAGTATTAGGCAGCGCCACTCATCCTGTGAGTGGACACATCGCCATAGTGACAGTATTAGGCAGCGCCACTCATCCTGTGAGTGGACACATCGCCATAGTGACAGTATTAGGCAGCGCCACTCATCCTGTGAGTGGACACACCGCCATAGTGACAGTATTAGGCAGCGCCACTCATCCTGTGAGTGGACACATCGCCATAGTGACAGTATTAGGCAGCGCCACTCATCCTGTGAGTGGACACACCGCCATAGTGACAGTATTAGGCAGCGCCACTCATCCTGTGAGTGAACACACCGCCATAGTGACAGTATTGGGCAGCGCCACTCATCTTGTGAGTGGACACACCGCCATAGTGACAGTATTAGGCAGCGCCACTCATCCTGTGAGTGAACACACCGCCATAGTGACAGTATTGGGCAGCTCCACTCATCCTGTGAGTGGACACACCGCCATAGCGACAGTATTGGGCAGCGTCACTCATCCTGTGAGTGGACACACCGCCATAGTGACAGTATTGGGCAGCGCCACTCATCTTGTGAGTGGACACACCGCCATAGTGACAGTATTGGCCAGCGCCACTCATCCTGTGAGTGGACACACCGCCATAGTGACAGTATTGCCAGCGCCACTCATCCTGTGAGTGGACACACCGCCATAGTGACAGTATTGGCCAGCGCCACTCATCCTGTGAGTGGACACACCGACATAGCGATAGTATTGGGCAGTGCAACTCATCCTGTGAGTGGACACACCGCCATAGTGACAGTATTGGGCAGTGTCACTCAGCCTGTGAGTGAACACATCGCTAAAGTGACAGTATTGGGCAGCGCCACTCATCCTGTGAATGGACACATCGCCATAGTGACAGTATTGAGCAGCGTCACTCATCCTGTGAGTGGACACACCGCCATAGTGACAGTATTGGGCAGCGCCACTCATCCTGTGAGTGGACACATTGCCATAGTGACTATTGGGCAGCGCCACTCATCCTGTGAGTGGACACACCGCCATAGTGACAGTATTGGGCAGCGCCACTCATCCTGTGAGTGGACACACCGCCATAGTGACAGTATTGGGCAGCGCCACTCATCCTGTGAGTGGACACACCGCCATAGTGACAGTATTGGGCAGCGCCACTCATCTTGTGAGTGGACACACCGCCATAGTGACAGTATTGGGCAGCGCCACTTATCCTGTGAGTGGACACACCGCCATAGTGACAGTATTGGGCAGCGCCACTCATCTTGTGAGTGGACACACCGCCATAGTGACAGTATTGGGCAGCGCCACTCATCCTGTGGGTGAACACACTGCCCTAGCAGCATGTACAACACTCCCCAACAGGAAGAAAACCCGCTGGGTTGTTCATCCTGTCACTTGTACCCAGACACAGCTGGGTCTTGCTTAACTGTCTCATTCTTACGTTATGAGCAATCTGAGAGCAGCAGTACACCGAGAACTTCAACAAGATCTTGTAGATCTGAGGCAAAGTGAAATTGACACCAGTAATTCCATCTATCATACTATCATGCAAGAGGAGCCACACATGTATGGATCATCCAATAAAATCAGCAGACTTCTAGATGTTACTACTGCTCGGCTTAGACTCGGTTACAAGTATCTCTGGGAATTCTCATTATCTGCTGATGTAGACCTGACCAAATGTGAACTGTGTCAACAAAATTATTCGCACACCCTCCGTCACTATGTGATGGAGTGCGAAAAGATACGTGAATTTAGAGACAATTCTATAACCAATGTTCCAGCGATGTGTCAATATTTCATTCAAAATGATCTGCTACCAGAAATTTTAGCCAAATATCCCCAGTTTGCTAACTGTAAGTAGTAACTAAGTGATTGTAACCTATCCACCGCTGCCCACTGGATGGGGGGCGGTGTGCAGGACAAACATATCAATTTTGACACTAGCTCTCCACATATGTCAGTTGCTTAATTTAGAACCTGTACTTGAGGTCGATCTCGAACCCATTGTTGATGTGACGACTTATACTGAATTTTGTAACTAGCTCATCAAGATTGTAACTTGCTTAGCTAAATGAATTGTGGGGTTCAGTCCCCTGAGCCCATTATGTGCCTCTGTAACCCTTTCCACTACCGCCCACAAGATGGGTATGGGGTGCATAATAAATGAACTAAACTAATAACTAACTCTTGCTGGTGCAAAATGGGGGAATCTTTTAAGAAGAGTATATTTATTTGACTTACAGTGTTTTCCTAACTCAATGTGAGGTTTACTATGCTACACATTTCTAATGTCTCTCAGATGCTGGCATTCTCTCAGAGAGTGGTGAAGGCGGCGTCCGTCACTCACTCAACACATTGTGTAACTCCGTTCTTCAGCTGTTGTTTACATCCCGGATCACAGTTGGTATTTGTATCCAAACATTACATTACTGATTCTCTCCCGCGGCCGTCTACCCTTCGTCTATGATGACTCTGGTTGCTGGCTGCAACCACACTACCAGTGTACAGGTTGACCAACCACCACACTACCAGTGTACAGGTTGACCAACAACCACACTACCAGTGTACAGGTTGACCAACAACCACACTACCAGTGTAAAGGTTGACCAACCACCACACTGTACCAGTGTACAGGTTGACCAACCACCACACTGTACCAGTGTACAGGTTGACCAACCACCACACTGTACCAGTGTACAGGTTGACCAACCACCACACTGTACCAGTGTACAGGTTGACCAACCACCACACTGTACAGGTTGACCAACCACCACACTGTACCAGTGTACAGGTTGACCAACCACCACACTGTACCAGTGTACAGGTTGACCAACAACCACACTACCAGTGTACAGGTTGACCAACAACCACACTACCAGTGTACAGGTTGACCAACAACCACACTACCAGTGTACAGGTTGACCAACAACCACATTACTAGTATACAGGTTGACCAACAACCACACTACTAGTATACAGGTTGACCAACCACCACACTGTACCAGTGTACAGGTTGACCAACCACCACACTGTACCAGTGTACAGGTTGACCAACCACCACACTGTACCAGTGTACAGGTTGACCAACCACCACACTGTACCAGTGTACAGGTTGACCAACCACCACACTACCAGTGTACAGGTTGACCAACAACCACATTACTAGTATACAGGTTGACCAACAACCACACTACTAGTATACAGGTTGACCAACCACCACACTACTAGTATACAGGTTGACCAACCACCACACTGTACCAGTGTACAGGTTGACCAACCACAACACTGTACCAGTGTACAGGTTGACCAACCACCACACTGTACAGGTTGACCAACCACCACACTGTACCAGTGTACAGGTTGACCAACCACCACACTGTACCAGTGTACAGGTTGACCAACAACCACACTGTACCAGTGTACAGGTTGACCAACCACCACACTACTAGTATACAGGTTGACCAACTACCACACTGTACAGGTTGACCAACCACCACACTGTACAGGTTGACCAACCACCACACTGTACAGGTTGACCAACCACCACACTGTACAGGTTGACCAACCACCACACTGTACCAGTGTACAGGTTGACCAACAACCACACTACCAGTGTACAGGTTGACCAACCACCACACTGTACAGGTTGACCAACCACCACACTGTACAGGTTGACCAACCACCACACTGTACCTGTGTACAGGTTGACCAACAACCACACTACCAGTGTACAGGTTGACCAACAACCACACTACCAGTGTACAGGTTGACCAACAACCACACTACCAGTGTACAGGTTGACCAACAACCACACTACCAGTGTACAGGTTGACCAACCACCACACTGTACCAGTGTACAGGTTGACCAACCACCACACTGTACCAGTGTACAGGTTGACCAACCACCACACTACCAGTGTACAGGTTGACCAACAACCACACTACCAGTGTACAGGTTGACCAACAACCACACTACCAGTGTACAGGTTGACCAACCACCACACTGTACCAGTGTACAGGTTGACCAACCACCACACTGTACCAGTGTACAGGTTGACCAACCACCACACTGTACCAGTGTACAGGTTGACCAACCACCACACTGTACCAGTGTACAGGTTGACCAACCACCACACTGTACCAGTGTACAGGTTGACCAACCACCACACTACCAGTGTACAGGTTGACCAACAAACACACTGTACCAGTGTACAGGTCGACCAACCACCACACTACTAGTATACAGGTTGACCAACAACCACACTACTAGCATACAGGTTGACCAACCACCACACTACTAGTATACAGGTTGACCAACCACCACACTACTAGTATACAGGTTGACCAACCACCACACTACTAGTATACAGGTTGACCAACCACCACACTGTACCAGTGTACAGGTTGACCAACCACCACACTGTACCAGTGTACAGGTTGACCAACCACCACACTGTACAGGTTGACCAACAACCACACTACTAGTATACAGGTTGACCAACCACCACACTGTACCAGTGTACAGGTTGACCAACCACCACACTGTACCAGTGTACAGGTTGACCAACAACCACACTGTACCAGTGTACAGGTTGACCAACCACCACACTACTAGTATACAGGTTGACCAACTACCACACTGTACAGGTTGACCAACCACCACACTGTACAGGTTGACCAACCACCACACTGTACAGGTTGACCAACCACCACACTGTACAGGTTGACCAACCACCACACTGTACCAGTGTACAGGTTGACCAACAACCACACTACCAGTGTACAGGTTGACCAACCACCACACTGTACAGGTTGACCAACCACCACACTGTACAGGTTGACCAACCACCACACTGTACCAGTGTACAGGTTGACCAACAACCACACTACCAGTGTACAGGTTGACCAACAACCACACTACCAGTGTACAGGTTGACCAACAACCACACTACCAGTGTACAGGTTGACCAACCACCACACTGTACCAGTGTACAGGTTGACCAATCACCACACTGTACCAGTGTACAGGTTGACCAACCACCACACTGTACCAGTGTACAGGTTGACCAACCACCACACTACCAGTGTACAGGTTGACCAACAAACACACTGTACCAGTGTACAGGTCGACCAACCACCACACTGTTCTAGTGTGCAGGTTAACCAACCACCACACTGTACCAGTGTACAGGTTGACCAACCACCACACTAGGCAACATCACTGTGACAAGGTAACTGAGGAAAGGAGGATAGAAGCGCAAGCCAGTGAATCTGTACGATGGTACAACATGGTTGCAGCTTGCAATCCCAATCGTTATGGCCGAAGAGGAGGAGGACGAGGGAGAGAATCAGTAATAGCGAGAATCCGTCTTGGATACAAATACCCATGGAGATATGGAATGGAAACAACAGTTGATCAGCGAAGTTGCAGAATCTGTGGTGAGAGTGACGGACACCGCCTTGACCACTACCTGAGAGAATGTGAACACCTGAGAGACATTAGGAATATATGTAGAATAATAAACCCCACATTGTTTGAGTTAGGACAACACTATTTGTCAAATATTGATACTGTTTTTAAAAGATTTCCCCATTTTGCACCCGCAAGATAACGTAAGCTTTTAAGGGTTGATAGATGTTAATCTTCTTGTTTCAGGAGCTGTTCACTTGAGACAGTTAAGCAAGTCCCAGCTGTGTCTGGGTACAAGTGACAGGATGAACAACCCAGCGGGTTTTCTTCCTATTGGGGAGTGTTGTACATTCTGCTATGGCGGTATGTTCACTCACAGGATGAGTGGCGCTGCCCAATACTGTCACTATGGCGGTATGTTCACTCACAAGATGAGTGGCGCTGCCCAATACTGTCACTATGGCGGTGTGTTCACTCACAAGATGAGTGGCGCTGCCCAATACTGTCACTATGGCGGTATGTCCACTCACAAGATGAGTGGCGCTGCCCAATACTGTCACTATGGCGGTGTGTTCACTCACAAGATGAGTGGCGCTGCCCAATACTGTCACTATGGCGGTATGTCCACTCACAAGATGAGTGGCGCTGCCCAATACTGTCACTATGGCGGTATGTCCACTCACAAGATGAGTGGCGCTGCCCAATAAACTCGCCCCTCGGGGCAAAATTAAAAAATTTAAAATTTAACTAGTTGTAGTTCTGGTCGCTTTTATATAATGCTTCGAAGTGCTGCTTTTGAATCAGTGCAGATCACTGCACCGTGAGTGTTTCTTTCAAGGAATCTTAATTACTGCGATAACTACCTTCCAAGGAGGTGAATGGACGTTTTCAAGTTTTTGACAGTAAGTACTTTGAAAAATTACTGTACGTACTCTTCTCTTCTTAGTGTACTCAGCCAGTACACTAAACAGTGAAGTACAGTGAAGAAACAGCCAGTACACTAAACATACAACAGCATGTATACTAATTTAAGCATGTATACTCAGCCAGTACACCAGAGGATTCGAACCAGTCTTGGTGGAGCCAAGATGTGTTGAACAATTGAGTCGCTTGTGTAGGGTGAGGCGGATGGTGGCCACTCCTCGCCTCCTAGGCCCTGGTCTGGTCCTCCCCCCCCCTTCACTCAACCATACCCGCCCCTCACATGACGACAGGCTTCCACTAATAGGTTTGGAAGCGCATCTTACTTTGCTCCTAGCACAGAGGAATCTCCCTCCTAGCACAGAGGAATCTCCCTCCTAGCACGGAGGAAACTCCCTCCTAGCACGGTGGTAACTACCTCCTAGCACGGGGGAATCTCCCTCCTAGCACGGAGGAATCTCCCTCCTAGCACGGAGGAAACTCCCTCCTAGCACTGAGGAATCTCCCTCCTAGCACGGGGGAATCTCCCTCCTAGCACAGAGGAATCTCCCTCCTAGCACGGAGGAAACTCCCTCCTAGCACGGTGGTAACTACCTCCTAGCACGGGGGAATCTCCCTCCTTAGCACGGAGGAATCTCCCTTCTAGCACGGAGGAATCTCCCTCCTAGCACTGAGGAATCTCCCTCCTAGCACGGAGGAAACTCCCTCCTAGCACGGGGGAAACTCCCTTCTAGCACGGGGGAAACTCCCCCCTAGCACCTACCTTGAGGCTACCTTGAGGTGCTTCCGGGGCTTAGTGTCCCCGCGGCCCGGTCGTCGACCAGGCCTCCTGGTTGCTGGACTGATGAAGCAGGCTGCTAGACGCGGCTGCTCGCAGCCTGACGTATGAGTCACAGCCTGGTTGATCAGGTATCCTTTGGAGGTGCTTATCCAGTTCTCTCTTGGACACAGTGAGGGGTCGGCCAGTTATGCCCCTTATGTGTAGTGGAAGCGTGTTGAACAGTCTCGGACCTCTGATGTTGATAGAGTTCTCTCTCAGAGTACCTGTTGCACCTCTGCTTTTCAACGGGGGTATTCTGCACATCCTGCCATGTCTTCTGGTCTCATGTGGTGTAGCACGGAGGAAACTCCCTCCTATCACAGAGGAATCTCCCTCCGATCACGGGGGAAACTCTCTCCTATCACGGAGGAATCTCCCTCCTAGCAACACATCAATGAGACAGCAACTCAACAATCAGTCAGTAACACAACAATCAGACAGCAACTCATCAATGAGACAGCAACTCAACAATCAGACAGCAACACATCAATGAGACAGCAACTCAACAATCAGACAGTAACACATCAATGAGACAGCAACTCAACAATCAGACAGCAACACAACAATGAGACAGCAACACATCAATGAGACAGCAACTCAACAATCAGACAGTAACACATCAATGAGACAGCAACTCAACAATCAGACAGCAACACAACAATGAGACAGCAACACATCAATCAGACAGCAACACAACAATGAGACAGCAACACATCAATGAGACAGCAACTCAACAATCAGACAGCAACACAACAATGAGACAGCAACACATCAATGAGACAGCAACTCAACAATCAGACAGTAACACATCAATGAGACAGCAACTCAACAATCAGACAGCAACACAACAATGAGACAGCAACACATCAATCAGACAGCAACACAACAATGAGACAGTAACACATCAATGAGACAGCAACTCAACAATCAGACAGCAACACAACAATGAGACAGCAACACATCAATGAGACAGCAACACAACAATGAGACAGCAACACATCAATGAGACAGCAACTCAACAATCAGACAGCAACACATCAATGAGACAGCAACACATCAATGAGACAGCAACTCAACAATGAGACAGCAACTCAACAATCAGACAGCAACACATCAATGAGACAGCAACTCAACAATGAGACAGCAACACATCAATGAGACAGCAACTCAACAATCAGACAGCAACACATCAATGAGACAGCAACTCAACAATCAGACAGTTACACAACAATGATATGAGTATAAAATTGTCTAGAAAATTATATATGTATATTTAAATCGAAATTAATAATTTCATACACTAGAGACGTTAAAGCTTAGCATTTATTCATCACGTTTTCAGTGGATTCGCTTGTCAAAATTAAACATATATGTACATAGTTACATATTATCCTCACAACTCTCACAAGACTTTGTGTTAAACCCTGATTTTCTTCTTGCAACTTCTGGAGTTGGTGTTATTGCGGCCATGTATCTTGGTGGAGTGTCGACGGTTCCTGGGACGGGTATCCGTCTCTGTCAATGTGACAGAAAATATAATATCATCTCCTCTCTGTTTGTCTCCTTGTATCTCTGTCTATCTGTTTGTACTTAGCAAATTGTACTTTTTGTCTCTCTGATCAACATTTAATTTTTGTCATATATACGAGAGTTGTTACAGTATTGTAAAGCCACTAGCACGCATAGCATTTCGGACAGGTTCTTAATCCTAATTTTCGCTGGTATACGACCCGCCAAATCGTTTAACAACCAGGTACCCATTTGCTACTGGGTGAACAGATGGTGCAGTTAAAGATTGGGGCCTAGTCAAGCTTTCCCCGTCCAGGATACGAACCCAGGCCAAAGCCCTCGCGAAACATAAGGCGTGTGTGGTATCACTGCGCCATGAGGACTGCTAGTCAACTGGTGAACAGTTTTGAACCGATTGTTCGCCTATCATTCAACATTTAAAATTGTGAATGATATCAGCATTTACAATTTCACATCATACTACACTCCTCTTCATTTAGTCACTACTTTCACGCTAGTGTAGTACTTTCTAATGTCTCTGAGGGTCATCTGGGTACTCTCGTTTCACCTATGTTCCATTTTTTGTGAACCTCCCATTTCGAACAGTATGATTTTCGAACAGAACATTTCGTCTGACACATTTCCTTGAGAATTTTTGAGTGTGGTGCTTCTGTCTTCATAACTCTGCCTCTTGTTAACATCAGGTTCAATCCCATTAGTCTGTTTTCGAAACCAATGGCTCTCAGTTCTCTGGCTGTTATCTGAATATATTTAAACTATCCCTATTTTGATTTTGGGTTCGGGAAAATAAGGGCAAAAAATAAGAGAAAATAACTTAGTCTCAACGACAATATAGTCGACCTGGTCTCTAAGGCCACACACCCAACCTGGTCTCTAAGACCATACACCCAACCTGGTCTCTAAGACCACACACCCAACCTGGTCTCTAAGACCATACACCCAACCTGGTCTCTAAGGCCACACACCCATCCTAGTCTCTAAGACCATACACCCAACCTGGTCTCTAAGACCACACACCCAACCTGGTCTCTAAGACCATACACCCAACCTGGTCTCTAAGACCACACACCCATCCCGGTCTCTAAGACCACACACCCAACCTGGTCTCTAAGACCATACACCCAACCTGGTCTCTAAGACCATACACCCAACCTGGTCTCTAAGACCACACACCCATCCCGGTCTCTAAGACCACACACCCAACCTGGTCTCTAAGACCATACACCCAACCTGGTCTCTAAGACCATACACCCAACCTGGTCTCTAAGACCACACACCCATCCCGGTCTCTAAGACCACACACCCAACCTGGTCTCTAAGACCATACACCCAACCTGGTCTCTAAGACCACACACCCAACCTGGTCTCTAAGACCACACACCCATCCTGGTCTCTAAGACCACACACCCAACCTGGTCTCTAAGACCATACACCCAACCTGGTCTCTAAGACCACACACCCATCCCGGTCTCTAAGACCACACACCCAACCTGGTCTCTAAGACCATACACCCAACCTGGTCTCTAAGACCACACACCCATCCCGGTCTCTAAGACCACACACCCAACCTGGTCTCTAAGACCACACACCCATCCCGGTCTCTAAGACCATACACCCAACCTGGTCTCTAAGACCATACACCCAACCTGGTCTCTAAGACCATACACCCAACCTGGTCTCTAAGACCATACACCCAACCTGGTCTCTAAGACCATACACCCAACCTGGTCTCTAAGACCATACACCCAACCTGGTCTCTAAGACCATACACCCAACCTGGTCTCTAAGACCATACACCCAACCTGACCCACCTCACACCCCCTCTGATCTAAATTGGACACGACCAAAAATAAATCGACGTCATATATTTAAAAATCCAATTTTATATAAATTGGTTGATTAGGTCATTAGGTATTGGTGATGGCGCTGAGGCTCGGCTCGTTACGGAGGCTCGAATCCTCCTCTTCTCCCCCCACCCCCCGCCCCCCACAACCAACGACAAAAGAGTATTGGTTTTTGATCCTTCACCCACCTAACGAGGCGCTTGTTCAACTCGTTACTTAATCCGGATTACTCTCTGTCTATCGATCTATCTTAAGTTCAGATGTTCATCAATGTTCATTTTTTTTTTACATCTGATGTTTATTTTTAAATATTTGTCTTTGTGGAATTCAAATTGCTGCCGAGGGGGTATTTATTTTAAAGGATTTTGCGTTCTGTGTTCGTTTTCATGAATTGTATTTTTTGTATAAATTGTATTTTTCTATAGATTTTAAGCTTAGAAGTGTCGTTAAATATATGCTCTTAATTAATTTCTTAAATTATATATATAATAATGGTAAAAAACACAAATTACTAAAACAAAATAGTAAATTTTTAGATTCAATTTTCTTATCTTTTTTCGATGAATAAACTTTTTTTTAATCATCCCTCCGAAACAAAATATATAATTTGCTAAGTATAATTGTCAAGTTTTCTTATTTAATATACTGTTGATTCCTTACAGTTAATTAGCAAATACGTAGCTTAAAAAGCCTTTCATATAGCCAGCAAAGTCAAAATTTCCATTGGCCATGGAAGTTAACTTGTTCAAGCATGCAAACACTGGTTCAGAAAAACATACTAGAATTAGGTATGAACATTCTCATAGTGTGTGTGTGTGTGTGTGTGTGTGTGTGTGTGTGTGTGTGTGTGTGTGTGTGTGTGTGTGTGTGTGTGTGTGTGTTCACCTAGTTGTGCTTGCGGGGGTTGAGCTCTGCTCTTTCGGCCCGCCTTTCAACTGTCAATCAACTGTTACTAACTACTTTTTCCCCCCACATCACACACCCCAGGAAGTAGCCCGTGACAGCTGACTAACTCCCAGGCACTTATTTACTGCTAGATAACAGGTGCATCAGGATGAAAGAAATTCTGCCAATTGTTTCTCGCCGGTGCCCGGAATCGAACCCGGGACTACAGGATCATGCGTCCAGTGTGCTGTCCGCTCAGCCACTGGCCCCCTTTTGTGTGTGTGTGTGTGTGTGTGTTTGTGTGTACTCACCTATTTCTGCTTGCGGGAGTTGAGCTTTGGCTCTTTGGTTCCGCCTCTCAACTGTCAATCAACTGGTGTACAGATTCCTGAGCCAACTGGGCTCTATCATATCTACATTTAAAACTGTGTATGGAGTCAGCCTCCACCACATCACTGCCTAATGCATTCCACCTGTTAACTACTCTGACACTGAAAAAGTTCTTTCTAACGTCCCTGTGGCTCATGTGAATACTCAGTTTCCACCTGTGTCCCCTTGTTCGCGTACCACCAGTGTTGAATAGTATATCCTTGTCTACCCAGTCGATTCCCCAGAGGATTTTGTAGGTGGTGATCATGTCTGCCCTTACTCTTCTGTCTTCTAGTGTCGTAAGATGCATTTCCCGCAACCTTTCCTCATAACTCATGCCTCTTAGTTGTGTGTGTGTGCGTGTATACTCACCTATTTGTGTCTGCAGGACCGAGCATTGACTCTTGGATCCCGCCTTTCGAGCATCGGTTGTTTACAGCAATGACTTTGGTCCTATTTCCCTATCATACCTAGTTTTAAAATTATGAATAGTATTTGCTTCCACAACCTGTTCCTTAAGTGCATTCCATTTCCCCACTACTCTCATACTAAAAGAAAACTTCCTAACATCCCTGTGACTCATCTGAGTTTCCAACTTCCACCCATGTCCCCTCGTTCTGTTACTATTTCGTGTGAACATTTCGTTTATGTCCGTTCTGTCAATCCCCCCTGAGTATTTTATATGTTCCTATCATGTCCCCCTCTCCCTTCTTCTTCTTTCTAGTGTAGTAAGGCACAGTTCCTTCAGGCGCTCCTCATACCCAATCCCTCGTAACTCTGGGACGAGTCTCGTTGCAAACCTCTGAACCTTTTCCAGTTTCCTTATATACTTCTTCAGATGGGGACTCCATGATGAGGCGGCATACTCTAAGACTGGCCTCACGTAGGCAGTGTAAAGCACCCTAAATGCCTCCTTACTTAGGTTTCTGAATGATGTTCTAACTTTTGCCAGTGTAGAGTACGCTGCTGTCGTTATCTTATTTACACGTGCTTCAGGAGTTAGATTAGGTGTTACGTCCACGCCCAGGTCTTTTTCTCACGTCGTCACAGGTAGGCAGTTCCCCTTCATTGTGTACTGTCCCTTTGGTCTCTTATCACCTAGTCCCATTTCCATAACTTTACATTTGCTCGATTTGAACTCCAGTAGCCATTTCTCTGACCATCTCTGCAACCTGTTCAGGTCCTCTTAAAGAATCCTGCAATCCTCATCTGTCACAACTCTTCTCATCAACTTTGCATCATCTGCGAACATCGACATGTAGGACTCTACTCCTGTAAACATGCCGTTAACATATATTAGAAATAGAATTGGTCCGAGCACCGATCCTTGAGGTACTCCAATCGTTACTGTTCTCCAGTCCGACTTCTCGCTCTTTACCGTAACTCTTTGGCTTCTTCCTGTTAGGTAGTTCCTTACATCCATGCTAGGACCTATCCTCCCACCCCTGCCTGCCTCTCGAGTTTGAACAGCAGTCTCATGTGCGATACTCTATCAAAGGCTTTTTGGCAGTCCAGAAATATGCAATCTGCCCAACCATCTCTGTCCTGTCTTGTCCTAGTTATTTTATCATAGAATTCCAAAAGGTTTGTTAGGCACGATTTCCCTGTCCAGAACCCATGTTGATGTTTGTTCGCAAACCTAACGTTCTCCAGGTGTGCAACCAGTCGTAGCCTAATTATTCTTTCCAGTATTTTACAAGGGATGCTTGTCAGTGATACAGGTCTATAGTTAAGTGCCTTCTCCCTATCGCCTTTCTTGAAAATGGGTACGACATTTGCCTTCTTCCAGCAACTGGGCAATTCTCCCAACATAAGTGACTCATTAAAGATCATTGCCAGAGGCACGCTGACGGCCTGCGCTACCTCTTTTAGTATCCACGGTGATAGTTTGTCTGGTCCAACCGCTTTATTTGCATCCAGTGTTGTCAACTGTTTCATTATCTCCCCTGCTATAATGAAGAGGAAGAGGAGGGGGGGGGGTGTCCCCGTCCCCCACGGGGGTCCATGTGCCCCCCTCGCAAGGGTGGGGGGTCACATGGAAGGAGAGGGGTTGAGGAGGGGTGAGGGCTGGGCAGGTTTTAGGGGTTGAGGGGATGAGGGCTGGGTGGGTTTTGGGGGTTGAGGGGATGAGGACTGGGTAGGTTTTGGAGGTTGAGGGGATGAGGGCTGGGCGGGTTTTAGGGGATGAGGGGGGTCCTTGGATTGTTGGATGAAGCAGATGGATTTGAATGCAGTGGTGTCAGAGGAGTCAGGGGAGGTGTTGGGAGATAAGGAGGGGCAGGGAAGGCTGACTTGGGGAGGGAGTGACCTGGGAAGCAGGTGTGAGCTGGTTAGCACGGGGTAGGGCACGGGGTGGGTTAGCACCGGGGGTGTATAGCTACGCTCAAATGGGAAGAGTTGTATCGTGGAGGTTTGCTTGCCCTGTGGGCTGTCTGTTCCTCTTTTGTCATGTATCTGTCAATATACATATTGTAGTAGTTTTCACTACCTCTGAGTAAGTGTTTGTGATGCAGTATGTAATCCACTGCCTCTTCGTTAGTGAACTGTACCAGGACAGGTCGTTTCTTGTCACAGTTGTATGACCCAATGCGTCGGTGGACTTGCATCTCATTCCCTGCCATCTGGGCTCTGATATCTCTCAAGATCCCTTGTAGCTCCAAATCTTCAATCTCCATACTTTCCTGCCTCGATGGTGCCCTGGCTTCAAGTAATCCATGAACTATGATTGACCTCTTTTTCAGTGCAGGGTCATGCTGGTCGCCCCTCCCCTGGCTGCATGACCCCCACCCCTCTCACACCCGCTACTCCATCCCCCACTACTCCCCCTTCCCTTGTCAAGCTTCCCTTATTCCTGCCAAATTCATTTGTAAGCCTAGTTATTTCTCCTTTCCATTCTACCCTGCTCTTCCTGATTTCCTCTTGAATATGATCCATAAACTCTTGTTTGTGTCTCTGAACCTCGTCCTGTATCTTATTAAAGATTTCACTTTTAATCCCCTGGATTCAACCCGTTCTCGCACTTTCTACAGTCAATATTGACTTATTTAATACGTGCATATGTGACATACTAAACATACTAGTTTTCCTTGAAAAGCTTCATAGAAAACACCGACCATTCCTAACCTTCTTAGTATGTTAAGATAAGCATCTTATTGCTTCGTAATTACAATTATTACTTAACCTATACCTATAATAGGTTAAGTAATAATTGTAATTACGAAGCAATAAGGTGCTTATCTTAACATACTAAGAAGGTTAGGTAAGGTCGGTGTTTTCTATGAAGCTTTTCAAGGAAAACTAGTATGTTTAGTATGTCACATATGCACGTATTTAATAAGTCAATATTGACTATACGAAAGTGCGAGAACAGGTTGCTGGATTAGATCACCTATCCAAACATCCCTCTTTTCCACAAATTTCCCAATCATCTTCTCCACAAACCTATCCTCTTCTTCAATCACAATACTGCTGTACCTAGACCCTTCCTGACCTAGTCATTGCTATAATCCAACCTTACTCACAGGGGTTCCAATTACATTACCGACCTTAAACACAAAATAGGCGAGTTAATCTCCAAGCGTCTTCCCACGTGTGGAAGGGTTGCTGCCGGGGGTGAGGTCACGGTCGGTCACAGATAGAGGCTGTGAGGTCACAGTCAGTGTGAGGGCTCCTCCACTCTTCACACTGCCACTTATTTTTCCTTTCTTAATTGCTCTACCGCTGTAGGAGCTCACTATGCACTTGATCACTGCGTTTGTATACACTCCTGTGACAAAAAACTATGTTTCTTGTCTCTGTAACACTTCAATGTCTCGAGATAATTGATGTTATTCGCGGACTCTACGGACACACGTGTGTCTCTCAAGACGCCAGACATGTGTATTCACCTAGTTGTGTTTGCGGGGGTTGAGCTTTGCTCTTTCGGCCCGCCTCTCAACTGTCAATCAACTGTTTACTAACTACTATTTTTTTTCTCCACACCACACACACACCCCAGGAAGCAGCCCGTGACAGCTGACTAACTCCCAGGTACCTATTTACTGCTAGGTAACAGGGGCATTCAGGGTGAAAGGAACTTTGCCCATTTGTTTCTGCCTGGTGCGGGAATCGAACCCGCGCCACAGAATTACGAGCCCTGCGCGCTATCCACCAGGCTACCAGGCCCCCGTGTTGTGTGTGTGTGTGTGTGTGTGTGTGTGTGTGTGTGTGTGTGTGTGTGTGTGTGTGTGTGTGTGTGTGTGTGTGTGTGTGTGTGTGTGTGTGTGTGTGTGTGTTAATAACCGCAGTACTAGTAATACTGATAACACTAATATACACAATAATTACATTACAAAAATTGCGTTGTATTATTACTAATACTGTCACTTCTACCATTAATAATATCTTGCCATCTATTGCTGCTAGTTTTACTGTAGGAAATACTAATAGTTTTGGGTCTATCAGGTCTCCTGCCTTTCGGGAGATTGTGAGGAAAATCTGGTAGAGGCAGCCAGAGAATATGGCTGATATCACTGGTTAATGAGGAGCCTCTCACGCAGGTGGCCCTCTGTGGTGGCTGGTGCACCAGCTGTGGCCCTCTGTGGCGGCTGGTGCACCAGCTGTGGCCCTCTGTGGCGGCTGGTGCACCAGCTGTGGCCCTCTGTGGCGGCTGGTGCACCAGCTGTGGCCCTCTGTGGTGGCTGGTGCACCAGCTGTGGCCCTCTGTGGCGGCTGGTGCACCAGCTGTGGCCCTCTGTGGTGGCTGGTGCACCAGCTGTGGCCCTCTGTGGCGGCTGGTGCACCAGCTGTGGCCCTCAGTGGCGGCTGGTGCACCAGCTGTGGCCCTCTGTGGCGGCTGGTGCACCAGCTGTGGCCCTCTGTGGTGGCTGGTGCACCAGCTGTGGCCCTCTGTGGCGGCTGGTGCACCAGCTGTGGCCCTCTGTGGCGGCTGGTGCACCAGCTGTGGCCCTCTGTGGCGGCTGGTGCACCAGCTGTGGCCCTCAGTGGCGGCTGGTGCACCAGCTGTGGCCCTCTGTGGCGGCTGGTGCACCAGCTGTGGCCCTCTGTGGTGGCTGGTGCACCAGCTGTGGCCCTCTGTGGCGGCTGGTGCACCAGCTGTGGCCCTCAGTGGCGGCTGGTGCACCAGCTGTGGCCCTCTGTGGCGGCTGGTGCACCAGCTGTGGTCCTCTGTGGTGGCTGGTGCACCAGCTGTGGCCCTCTGTGGCGGCTGGTGCACCAGCTGTGGCGGCTGGTGCACCAGCTGTGGCCCACTATGATGACTGGTTCACCACCTGTGGCTCACTGTGGTGACTGGTACACCAGCTGTGGCTCACTGTGGCGGCTGGTGCACCAGCTGTGGCTCACTGTGGCGGCTGGTGCACCAGCTGTGGCTCACTGTGGTGGCTGGTGCACCAGCTGTGGTCCTCTGTGGCGGCTGGTGCACCAGCTGTGGCCCTCTGTGGCGGCTGGTGCACCAGCTGTTGCTCACTGTGGCGGGTGGTGCACCAGCTGTTGCTCACTGTGGCGGCTGGTGCACCAGCTGTTGCTCACTGTGGTGGCTGGTGCACCAGCTGTGCCTCAATGTGGCGGGTGGTGCACCAGCTGTGGCTCACTGTGGTGGCTGGTGCACCAGCTGTGGCTCACTGTGGCGGCTGGTGCACCAGCTGTGGCTCACTGTGGTGGCTGGTGCACCAGCTGTTGCTCACTGTGGCGGCTGGTGCACCAGCTGTGGCTCACTGTGGCGGCTGGTGCACCAGCTGTTGCTCACTGTGGCGGCTGGTGCACCAGCTGTTGCTCACTGTGGCGGCTGGTGCACCAGCTGTGGCTCACTGTGGCGGCTGGTGCACCAGCTGTGGCCCACTGTGATGACTGGTTCACCACCTGTGGCTCACTGTGGTGACTGGTACACCAGCTGTTGCTCACTGTGGCGGCTGGTGCACCAGCTGTGCCTCACTGTGGCGGGTGGTGCACCAGCTGTGTTCACTGTGGTGGCTGGTGCACCAGCTGTGGCTCACTGTGGCGGCTGGTGCACCAGCTGTGGCTCACTGTGGCGGCTGGTGCACCAGCTGTTGCTCACTGTGGCGGCTGGTGCACCAGCTGTGGCTCACTGTGGCGGGTGGTGCACCAGCTGTGGCTCACTGTGGTGACTGGTACACCAGCTGTTGCTCACTGTGGCGGCTGGTGCACCAGCTGTGCCTCACTGTGGCGGGTGGTGCACCAGCTGTGTTCACTGTGGCGGCTGGTGCACCAGCTGTGGCTCACTGTGGCGGCTGGTGCACCAGCTGTGGCTCACTGTGGCGGCTGGTGCACCAGCTGTGGCTCACTGTGGCGGCTGGTGCACCAGCTGTGCCTCACTGTGGCGGCTGGTGCACCAGCTGTGGCTCACTGTGGCGGCTGGTGCACCAGCTGTGGCTCACTGTGGCGGCTGGTGCACCAGCTGTGGCTCACTGTGGCGGCTGGTGCACCAGCTGTGGCCCTCTGTGGCGGCTGGTGCACCAGCTGTGGCGGCTGGTGCACCAGCTGTTGCTCACTGTGGTGGCTGGTGCACCAGCTGTTGCTCACTGTGGCGGCTGGTGCACCAGCTGTGGCCCTCTGTGGCGGCTGGTGCACCAGCTGTTGCTCACTGTGGTGGCTGGTGCACCAGCTGTTGCTCACTGTGGCGGCTGGTGCACCAGCTGTTGCTCACTGTGGCGGCTGGTGCACCAGCTGTGGCCCTCTGTGGCGGCTGGTGCACCAGCTGTTGCTCACTGTGGTGGCTGGTGCACCAGCTGTGGCCCTCTGTGGCGGCTGGTGCACCAGCTGTGGCTCACTGTGGTGGCTGGTGCACCAGCTGTGGCCCTCTGTGGCGGCTGGTGCACCAGCTGTGGCTCACTGTGGTGGCTGGTGCACCAGCTGTGGCCCTCTGTGGCGGCTGGTGCACCAGCTGTAAATCTGAGGCGCGGTTAGTAGTATAAAGCAGGACTGAAGCGTTTTCCTTTTTTTTAAACAGCTTTCTCTCGTTGTACTTAGTGGTCCCGTCAGCCTCAGTGACAGATCGCTTCCGTCCGACCTAAGATATTCTTACGAGAAGTCTGTATGAATGATTCCGGTTCTTACCTTCCACATGTATACTTATTTCTTTGTATTGCCTATACTAAAAGGTCTGTGTCTCTTGTCAGCCATGTTAATTACCTTGAAAATTGTTGATGTTGTGATCATGTCTCCCCCTGATTCCGAACGTTCTTGCATTGATGTAATGACTTAGTTTCAGTGGTTTTATAATATTTACATATAACATTTTATCTTATAGATGCTTGAAAGATTTTTCGGCTAAGCTATTCTAATCTACACAAACTACCCAACACCTCCACAACCACAACCACACAAACTACCCAACACCACCTCCACAACCACAACCACACAAACTACCCAACAACACCTCCACAACCACAACCACACAAACTACCCAACAACACCTCCACAACCACAACCACACAAACTACCCAACACCACCTCCACAACCACAACCACACAAACTCCCCAACAACACCTCCACAACCACAACCACACAAACTACCCAACACCACCTCCACAACCACAACCACACAAACTACCCAACACCACCTCCACAACCACAGCCACACAAACTACCCAACACCTCCTCCACAACCACAACCACACAAACTACCCAACACCACCTCCACAACCACAACCACACAAACTACCCAACACCACCTCCACAACCACAACCACACAAACTACCCAACACCTCCTCCACAACCACAACCACACAAACTACCCAACACCACCTCCACAACCACAACCACACAAACTACCCAACACCACCTCCACAACCACAACCACACAAACTACCCAACAACACCTCCACAACCACACAAACTACCCAACAACACCTCCACAACCACAACCACACAAACTACCCAACACCTCCTCCACAACCACAACCACACAAACTACCCAACAACACCTCCACAACCACAACCACACAAACTACCCAACACCACCTCCACAACCACAACCACACAAACTACCCAACAACACCTCCACAACCACAACCACACAAACTACCCAACAACACCTCCACAACCACAACCACACAAACTACCCAACAACACCTCCACAACCACAATCACACAAACTACCCAACACCACCTCCACAACCACACAAACTACCCAACAACACCTCCACAACCACAACCACACAAACTACCCAACACCACCTCCACAACCACAACCACACAAACTACCCAACACCACCTCCACAACCACAACCACACAAACTACCCAACACCACCTCCACAACCACAACCACACAAACTACCCAACAACACCTCCACAACCACAACCACACAAACTACCCAACACCACCTCAACAACCACAACCACACAAACTACCCAACAACACCTCCACAACCACAACCACACAAACTACCCAACACCACCTCCACAACCACAACCACACAAACTACCCAACACCACCTCCACAACCACAACCACACAAACTACCCAACAACACCTCCACAACCACAACCACACAAACTACCCAACACCACCTCCACAACCACAGCCACACAAACTACCCAACACCACCTCCACAACCACAGCCACACAAACTACCCAACAACACCTCCACAACCACAACCACACAAACTACCCAACAACACCTCCACAACCACAAACAATCAATTTAAGGGCTAAAATAAGCATTACAAAAAGTAGTTAATTCAGTTCCTTTAGACCACTATTCACAGAGTTTGGTCTTGGGTCACAGACGCTCACGTCTGCGAGGTGTATAATTATATGTAGATGTAAACATGAAAGATAATGGCTAATGAACGACGTTAATATGACCAACAGATGACAGAGGGTTGAATAAATAGGAATATTTACATTTTTCTAAACGATTGAGTGAATGTACTACATCTTAGGTGTAGGGTAGTTTATCATCATTTGTCAGGAAGGTGTGTGTTTGACACGACGTAGAGGTCCATGTGTGTGTCACACAGGTTAAGCACCTTTGAGTCTGGCCGCTAACTGGATGGGTAACCACATGGAGAGACGTTTGATTGAATAGGTGGTCCTAGGCTGCGATTCATCAAGTGTTTACGAAACCTGTAGATCTTTTCTCACTCGTGATGGCTTTGTTTACATCTAATAAAGAGTTTACGAGCCGCGAAGCACTATGAGGTTGTTTATAACAATAATAACCTCGGGTTGTGAAGTTTACAAGCTCAGACATTGTATAAGGGGGGGGGGCAAGGGCTCCAGATTTCCAAAAAATTGCATTAAATGAAAACTCGTTCGATTTCAATCAAACATTTTTGACTAGTTGTAAATGAAAAGTGTTTCATCTGGTCCAAGTCTCAGCATCGTAGCATAAATAGGAAGGGAGAAAAAATAGTGAAGTATCTTCTTGAGATGGTTATCTTGAGACGATTTCGGGGCTTAGTGTCCCCGCGGCCCGGTCCTCGACCAGGCCTCCTAGGGGTGTCAGCCTAAGTAGGTGTCAAAATTATTCCAAAATGGTCAAAAACAATTATCAAACACAAGTGTCAACTGATATCATATCTATGACTCTCAGCTATCACAATAGCATATATTACAAAAAATATTATAATTAGTTTTATTAGAAAAATAATTAAGTTAAAAAAAATGATATATATATTTTTTTCAATTTTGTTTGTGTTTTTTTTATCGGACGATTTGCATGAAACTTATAGACCAGACTGCACATAAGCCTATCTGTAAGGTGCTAATTTTGGAGAAAACTTGTTGATGTGAACTTCAGCCGCAGATGGCAGCATCTTAGACTTTATTATTTTCTTATTTATTTTCAATATTTTCAACTAACATAAACGTTATAATAACTCTTTCATTTTTTATTCAATTTACATGAAACCTACTACACCCTATATGTAAAGTTTATGTCTCTAAAATCCCTAGGTAGCATTTTATCCTAAGTTCATTTATTGATTTTATAATATCAATAAACATGACATATTTGCATAATTTTTGGAGGGATTTTTGAATATTTGTATTAGGAAAACTATAGATGTTTTGGAAACTCCGTACCTCCGGATCCTTTATTATACGCTAATGTGTCAGAAAAGTGTTATAGACTGATTACACGTGAAAGGTGTGTTTGTTTATTTACACTTGAAAATGTGTAAAATTCGTTGAAAAAAGTAAAGAAATAAAAAATCTCTCTTTCTATTTACGCTACAGTACTGAAGCTTGGAACAATTGCAACACTTTTCATATACAACTAGTCAAAAAATATTGGTTGGCATTGAACAACTTTTATGAAACCAAGTCCTTTATATATGTAAACAAAAAAGAACATGATTGTGGAAAGATGTAGAGGTTTCGCAAGTGATTGTGTAAATGCTTGGTGAAGCCTGGCCCTGACAAGATCTTTAAAGCTTCTTGGTCCTGAGAATAATCAATACCTATAAAAGATAATGTATCTGTTAGTATGTGTGTGTCCAAAGTTGGAAGTAATATGCTTAAGATCAGCTTTACCCAAATTTGTAGGTGAACTGGTCTGTGGTATGGGACGGACATAGGCTGGTGGGTTTAAGTTAAATAATTTAGAAATGTTATTCATTATTCACACGACCACATCAGATTCTCACGGAATCAATTCTGGTCGTGTGAAATATTGGTTGAGATTTCCGAACAGTTTTTCATTATAATTTTTTTCCTTAAAACTATATTGTTCCAAACACTCAGGTCTGAAAGAAAACAAATTACTGACTCCCAACGACCTGAAAGTACCAGTATAAAAAGCTATAATTTGTTCAGATCTGAAACCTATATCTATGGGCAGCACAAAACGTCCACCAGACTGTGCGACACAGTGGTTGCCAGGATCAGGTTGGGTTACAGTTACCTGTGGCAGGTGGCTACAGGTGACAGATCTCCCAATCCTGAGCACTCCAGTTGCAAACTCTGTGAGCAGGAACTACGGCATGATCTCCCACACTACATCACCGAATACCCAGTTATTAGACCTTACAGACCAGTTGGCATGAGGTACCTGGTATATCCTCACAGTGTACCCAAAATTTACCAGTGCAGGCTACTAAACATATGGCCCTGTATGACTAACCATCCTGCGAGATGGGGACTTTTATTACCACTGCTGCCTTATTCACTCTTGTGTTGATGATATCCTCATAATGCACCCAGAGTCTGCCAGTGCAGACTGCCTATCACATGCCTCTGTATGACTAACCATCCTGTGTGATGGGGATTTTTAGCATCACGTAGCTAGCTTTGTGACACTGTACTCCCCTTCATATAGTCTAGGGTAGCTGACACTGTACTCCCCTTCATATAGTCTAGGGCAGCTGACACTGTACTCCCCTTCATATAGTCTAGGGCAGCTGACACTGTACTCCCCTTCATATAGTCTAGGGCAGCTGACACTGTACTCCCCTTCATATAGTCTAGGGCAGCTGACACTGTACTCCCCTTCATATAGTCTAGGGCAGCTGCACAAATGCACATGTACCTAATATATTAATAATAAAAAAATAATCTCTATAGTGGATGGGGAGGGGGGGGGGGGTGGGGGAGAGAAGGGGACAGGCAGGCCGTGTGGGAGAGGTGATGGGCAGGAGGGGCAGGGGGATGGGAGGAAGGGGGAAGGAGAGATGCGGCAGGATGGGGAAGGAAGAGGGGGAGTAGAGAGGACGAGTGGAGGGGGAAGGATGGAGTGGATGAGGGGAGGGCACCCGGGCACCGCCGGGTACCTCTACTAGTACCCCCATACTTCGTCTTGCTGTCCTTGTCGTTCACAAGAGCAACAAGTAATTTCAAGATTGATCTGCGACCCCGAGGACCAGACACATAAACTCCAGTCATGTTTGTACTGTCATGGACAGTTTACAACACTCTCCAGTCCTGTTTATGTCGTTCTGAAGCGTTTACGTTCCTCTACAGTCATGTTTATGTCGTTCTGAAGAGTTTACGTTCCTCTACAGTCATGTTTATGTCGTTCTGGAGAGTTTACGTTACTCTACAGTCATGTTTATGTCGTTCTGAAGAGTTTACGTTCCTCTACAATCATGATTATATCGTTCTGGAGAGTTTACGTTCCTCTACAGACATGTTTATGTCGTTCTGAAGAGTTTACGTTCCTCTACAGTCATGTTTATCTCGTTCTGGAGAGTTTACGTTCCTCTACAGTCATGTTTATGTCGTTCTGAAGAGTTTACGTTCCTCTACAGTCATGTTTATGTCGTTCTGGAGAGTTTACGTTCCTCTACAGTCATGTTTATGTCGTTCTGGAGAGTTTACGTTCCTCTACAGTCATGTTTATGTCGTTCTGGAGAGTTTACGTTCCTCTACAGTCAAGTTTGCAAACTTTACTTAATTAAAAACTCGACAGATATTCAATCAACTGTATTAAATTCGACGGATATTAAACCAGTAATCCTTCAGATATGTCAATAACGCAGCGCCTTGAGAGAGACGAATGTCTTCACATGCCCACTGTGAGACTGTTAGCTACAATGATCCTAATATATAGGCAAGACGAGAACATTGTCCTTCAAGGCACCTGACAATGTTCAGACATTGTCTTGTTATAGTGTTTTTAGAACAACTAACATTAGACCATTGAGAACTGAGATGGTTCAGTTAACTGATTATAACAATGGAATGGTTGATATTTTCAATAAGAATTTTGTCTTTGCATTTGATAAGGAAGACGTTTATATTTTGCCTTCATTTGAACAAATCTATGTATGTAGTGAATTAAACAATGTATAAAGGAGCTGACTGCATTTTTAATACATCATTAGCGACGAGAAGAGTACCAGCGGCGTGGAGGGTTGCAAATGTGGTGCCCAGGTTTAAAAAGAGGAGATAGATTACTTACGTCAAATTATTATCCAATTAGTTTAATGTCTTATATAGAAAAATGGCTTGAATAGATAATATATATATATATATATATATATATATATATATAAAATACATTCATTTACTTCATAATAAGCAAATATGCTGGAAATGTAGGTACAAAATTCAGCATTTTGTTTCATAATACACGTCACCTTGAGTGACAAAATAAAATCGACAAAACTCATATCTGTGCTCCAGAGCCAGAATTCATCAAACATTTACGCAGTCATTTACAAAACGTATTCATCTCTCCTTATTCATAGTTGATTTGTTTACATTTAAAAAAAAAACAGTTTTACGAACTTGGAAACTTCACAACACAAGGTTATTATTGTTATAAACAACCTCGTAGCGCTTCGCAGCTCATAAACTGTTATTAGATGTAAACAAAGCCACCATGAGTTAGGAAAGATGTACGGGTTTCGTAAGCGGTTGCACAAAGATGAATCCTGGCCTAGGAACATACACCTCAGCTATGCTATATAGTATATCATATTTTTTTCCATAGGGTTTTGTACGTCAAAATACGATGTAGTAATCGAGATGACCGTGTAGAGAGAAGGCACTGGAAACCACCAATGACTGTGATATCTTGCAGCAGTCGGCACGAGAGACACCAACAATCCCGATAGTGTATCACTATCGGGATACACTATGTGTATGAATAGTGTATCACAAGGGACCCTCAAGGCGACCCCGTCAGAAAATGGAAACCCTGAATATTTTGACCAGACCACACACTAGAAGTTGAAGGGACGACGACGTTTCGGTCCGTCCTGGACCATTCTCAAGTCGATTGAGAATGGTCCAGGACGGACCGAAACGTCGTCGTCCCTTCAACTTCTAGTGTGTGGTCTGGTCAACATACTTCAGCCACGTTATTGTGACTCATCGCCTGCACCCCCGAATACCCTATCCTAAAGAGCTCTTTGAAGACCTTAAAGAAAGTAACCCTTATGGCACTCACACTGAGAGACGTCCCTGATAACCTTAAAGAATAGGATCCCCAAATACCCGGTCTTAGTAACCTACATGATGACCCAGTGTAATGGGACCCTATAATTAGACACCCCTTAATAACCCCAAAAAATAGGACCACAAATACCCCTATCTTACGACCCACTGTTGTTAGAGACCGCACGAACGATATGTTAACTTGAACAAAATTCGAATGAAAAAGTCCTACTACACAAAAGTCCAATATATATATATATCCAGAAGATGAGAGATAGTCTCACTCGTCCGCCGTTACCAGAAGCGTTGCTAGTTACTGTACCCGCGAGAGCCATCGCCAACATTTTTTCGTTAGCTTGCTACGCCCCAATTCGGCTTGCGTTGTCTCTCGAAAATATTTTAAAATATTTGTATATTTTTACAGATGATAATGTGGCTGAAACACATCAACCCAAAATATACATAAGACCCCAGAGGATACTGTTTCCAAAGTGGAGTTGGTTCGACGTTGTTTCGACGTTTATTTTGACGTTGAATTGACGTTGCTCGTGGATTATTGTCTCCACTGGAAATGAAATGAAAATCCTAGAAACTTATATCAAGTCATGACGCCGTTTTGGTCCGTCGTGGACGTGTATGTGGTTGGCCACATATAGGACTGTCCATGAGGCCACATACAGAACTGTCCAGTAGGCCACATATAGGACTGTCCATGAGGCCACATACAGAACTGTTCAGTAGGCCACATACAGAACTGTTCAGTAGGCCACATATAGGACTGTCCATGAGGCCACATACACAACTGTCCAGTAGGCTACATATAGGACTGTCCATGAGGCCACATACATAACTGTCCAGTAGGCCACATACAGAACTGTGCATGAAGCCACATACAGAACTGTCCATGAGGCCACATACAGAACTGTCCAGTAGGCCACATACAGAACTGTCCAGTAGGCCACATACAGAACTGTCCAGTAGGCCACATACAGAACTGTCCAGTAGGCCACATACAGAACTGTCCAGTAGGCCACATACACAACTGTCCAGTAGGCCACATACACAACTGTCCAGTAGGCCACATACAGAACTGTAAAGTAGGCCACATACAGAACTGTCCATGAGGCCACATGCAGAACTGTCCATGAGGCCACATACACAACTGTCCAGTAGGCCACATACAGAACTGTGCATGAAGCCACATACAGAACTGTCCATGAGGCCACATACAGAACTGTCCAGTAGGCCACATACAGAACTGTCCAGTAGGCCACATACACAACTGTCCAGTAGGCCACATACACAACTGTCCAGTAGGCCACATACACAACTCTCCAGTAGGCCACATACACAACTGTCCATGAGGCCACATACACAACTGTCCAGTAGGCCACATACAGAACTGTCCAGTAGGCCACATACACAACTGCCCAGTAGGCCACATACACAACTGTCCAGTAGGCCACATACACAACTGTCCAGTAGGCCACATACACAACTGTCCATGAGGCGGGCACATACACAACTGTCCATGAGGCCACATATAGAACTGTCCAGTAGGCCACATACACAACTGTCCAGTAGGCCACATATAGAACTGTCCAGTAGGCCACATATAGAACTGTCCAGTAGGCCACATAGTGAACTGTCCAGTAGGCCACATATAGAACTGTCCAGTAGGCCACATACAGAACTGTCCAGTAGGCCACATACAGAACTGTCCATGAGGCCACATGCAGAACTGTCCATGAGGCCACATACACAACTGTCCAGTAGGCCACATACAGAACTGTCCATGAGGCCACATACAGAACTGTCCAAGAGTCGTTCTGGACTCAAAGAGTCCACAATGGACCGAAGAAATGTCGACAATTTAATTTTATAAGTGAGTTTAGTTTCTTCAAAACCACTGTATTATGTCCCATTTTATGATTTTTGTTTGTACTAATAAAACCTATGATACCATTTCGTTTACAATTTGTGTTTTAAATAATTAGGCCTACTTTGCAACAGTTTGTTAACTACTTCGAAACGATACATAATTATACAGGAAATTTCACTATATCTTTATACATTTTCGTGTAAAGTGAATAATTATCCCTTTTCATACATCAGTATATATTTTATTTTCATTTTTAATTTATATACAAATTATATTGATGTGACTGTATGTATAATTTTTTGTATACAAAAGCAATTTATCTTCAAGAGGATGTATTTTGCTCTGTTATGTTGGGAGTCAAAGTTGGTGTCTGGAAGGATGTGTTGTTGTATGTTAAGGAAGACAGCTCTCATACATGACTCTCAGGATGACGTCACTTTATTCGTTTATTATGCACCGCATACCCTGTCTGTGTGCGGTAGTGGACCCCATACCCATCCCATGGGTGGTGGTGGACCTCATACCCATCCTGTGGGTGGTGGTGGACCCCCATACCCATCCCGTGGGCGGTAGTGGACCCCCATGCCCATCCAGTGGGCGGTAGTGGACCCCCATGCCCATCCCGTGGGTGGTAGTGGACCCCATACCCATCCCGTGGGCGGTAGCGGACCCCATACCCATCCCGTGGGCGGTAGCGGACCCCATACCCATCCCGTGGGCGGTGGCAGACACCATACCCATCCCGTGGGCGGTAGCGGACCCCATACCCATCCCGTGGGCGGTAGCGGACCCCATACCCATCCCGTGGGCGGTAGCGGACCCCATACCCATCCCGTGGGCGGTAGCGGACCCCATACCCATCCCGTGGGCGGTGGCAGACACCATACCCATCCCGTGGGCGGTAGCGGACCCCATACCCATCCCGTGGGCGGTAGCGGACCCCATACCCATCCCGTGGGCGGTAGCGGACACCATACCCATCCCGTGGGCGGTGGCAGACACCATACCCATCCCGTGGGCGGTAGCGGACCCCATTCCCATCCCGTAGGCGGTAGCGGACCCCATACCCATCCCGTAGGCGGTAGCGGACCCCATACCCATCCCGTGGGCGGTGGCAGACACCATACCCATCCCGTAGGCGGTAGCGGACCCCATACCCATCCCGTAGGCGGTAGCGGACCCCATACCCATCCCGTAGGCGGTAGCGGACCCCATACCCATCCCGTAGGCGGTAGCGGACCCCATACCCATCCCGTAGGCGGTAGCGGACCCCATACCCATCCCGTAGCCAGCAGTAAAAATGTATCAGAGACTCAGATTTTGACTCAAGAACTAAACATCAAAAGTTCATTTAGCTAAACAAGTAACAGTCTTGTAAACCTAGACACACAATTGAACCCAAATGTCAACAATCTTTTGTACCGCAGATGTAATTAAACACAACAGCATAATTACTAGTGTTAATCTACTTATGGATGTCTCCCATGTCACTACCCTCTAGAGGAGTGAAGAAACACTAGATCACTTAGACTGTTCATGTTATTGTTCAACGTTTGTCAGCAATGTGGCATCTATAATACACACTATGAGCCCAGACACGGGTATACTGAGCCTTCATGCTGAAAACGTGACATTTATAAGCAGCATTGTGCCGTCAGCCTCGTCCAGCAGTACCTTGTACCATGCTACAGCAACACGTGGTACAGTGGTCCAATACTACACCTGCCTCAGGCTACAGCAACACGTGGTACAGTGGTCCAATACTACACCTGCCTCAGGCTACAGCAACACGTGGTACAGTGGACCAATACTACACCTGCCTCAGGCTACAGCAACACGTGGTACAGTGGACCAATACTACACCTGCCTCAGGCTACAGCAACACGTGGTACAGTGGACCAATACTACACCTGCCGCAGGCTACAGCAACACGTGGTACAGTGGACCAATACTACACCTGCCTCAGGCTACAGCAACACGTGGTACAGTGGTCCAACACTACACCTGCCTCAGGCTACAGCAACACGTGGTACAGTGGACCAATACTACACCTGCCTCAGGCTACAGCAACACGTGGTACAGGGGATCTGTACCTACCTCAGGCTTCCAGTAAAAAACTCATAATATAGAAATATATTGCAATTCATTGCAAAATCAAAATAATATATTCAATTCAAAATTGTACCTAAACGTATCCTTTCATCATAGGATAATTATTCAACATTAACCTCAAGCCATAAATAATTATTAACTATCATTAACAAACTCATAACAAAGACTGAAAAATATAATGTGCAATTAAAACTTTGAAAAAATTATTATGTGTAGTCAAAGTAAGAACAATATATGTGCTTTATTACCACTCGTGAAGTCTAAAAATAGAGGAATATCTATGTACGATTTTAATTATGGGTTAACCAGGGGAGGGGAACCCGGTGGTGCCCGGGACAGTCTGTCTCCCCCCCTCCCCCCTCTGTAACACCAGTATTTGTAACACTAATAATAAAACACTAGTATTGTATCCTCGACTATATTTGATGGTGAGAAGTACAGCAGAGGGAAGGGAGGGAGGAATAAAAGGAGAAGAGAGGGGAGGTGGAAAGATTTAGAAAACGGGGATGGGGCTGGGGAACTCGTCTGTGGGGCAACAGAAAACGAGGTGCGCACGGGAAGCGTGGAGATAGGAGAGGAAGAGGAGGAGAAAGGGAATAGTGAGGAGGGGTAGAAAGGAGCAGGAGGAGAGAGTAAGTGGGAGTAGAGAATAGCCTGTGGAATACTAATATATATACTGAGTAACTGGAACCAAAGGTACACTTCCAAGGAAATGCTACACAGGATTAACTACGCTGCCACCGTCTGCCTTGTCTATTAACTATATCAAGCAACGAGGCAAGAAACATTTCTTGACTTGGAGAGTCCTCTTTCTTTAACTGTCATTAATTATGGGACGGTTGTCAGCTCACTATATCCAGAGACTAAGAGGATCCAACAATTGACACAGACGGAAAGCTTAACACGAGTTTATTGAGAACAAATTATGCTATTCACCACTATAACTCCTACTCTAACACTGGCCAATAGTTAAGATACTTAGACATGGAACAAAACCCTCAGAGATCACACTTTACCTTAAGACCTGATCAACCTGATCTATACCTGATCAACCAGGCTGTGACTCATACATCAGGCTGCGAGCAGCCACGTCCAACAGCCTGGCTGATTAGTCCAGCAACCAGGAGGCCTGGTCGACGACCGGGCCGCGGGGACGCTAAGCCCCGGAAACACCTCAAGGTAAGACCTCTGTCTCTCCATCCAGTGGATTCACTCTGTCTCTCCCTGGCTGTGTGATGTTCTCACAGACCCACTCTGGACCCTGGTGTCCGGCACTCTCTCTCCTAACTATCATACAGGGGTATATATACACACACAAAAGGTGGTGGGGGAGATTTGCTGTTGCTACCTACACCGAAGATGCAAGAGGACGGGCCACACGTACACAAACACTCAAGAAATTTTCCCATTAAGTTTGTGTGACATTCACCATACACTCCTCAAGACAGGAATTATTAATTACGTGTGTGATTGACCTCTGACCTGGCTAAAAGGGGGAGATCCATGGATGTTTACACATAAGAATCTGGGGTCTAATTCCAATACAATGTTTGACAAGAGTATCATGAAATATTACATACTTGAAACTAGATGACTAAGACTAACAAAAGAATTTTTAATCAACATACAAGATAATCCAGAGGTCATCTGGGCTGACCTCTTGAAGAAGGCTTCCCTGGGTGTGAACTCTAGGGGGGGGGGGGGGTTATGGGGTGTTACACCCCGACGACCAGTTCCACTACCCCCTATTCTTTTTTTCCTCTCTCTCCCCTTAATCCTTTCTTCCCTCTTCACCACTTTCTGCATCATCTAACCATTCTCCCCATCTCCCCTTGATCCTCTCCTCCTCCACCATTCCTTTCCCCCCATCCCATCCCAAATCCTTATCCTGACCCTTTCCAAGTGCTATGTAGTCGTAATGGCTTGGCTCTTTCCCACGAAAATGTCCTTCCCTTCCTCCTCCCCCTCCCCCTCCCCCTCCTCATCAAGAAGCCCTGAAATAACTCTATGTGTCTCTTAGATCGCAGTGAGTTTTTTTTTTTATTCATACATGAGGTACATGTGCATTTGTGCAGCTTCCCTAGACTATATGAAGGGGAGTACAGTGTCAAAAACCTAGCTACGTGATGCTAAAAAATTCCCATCTCGCAGGATGGTTAGTCATACAGGGCCATATATTCTGTAGCCTGCACTGGCAAATTTTGTGTGCACTATGAGGATATCTTCAAGAACACGAGAGTGAATAAAGTAATTGCAAAGCCCCAGGTAACTCACGGCAACTGGTCTGTAAGGTCTAATAACTGGGCATTCAGTGATGTAGTGCGGGAGATCGTGCCGTAGTTCCTGCTCACAGAGTTTGCAACTGGAGTGCTCAGGATTGGGAGATCCGTCACCTGCAGCCACCTGCCACAGGTAACGGTAACCCAACTTGATCCTTGCAACCACTGTGTCGCACAGTCTGGTGGACGTTTTGTGCTGCTCATATATGTAGGTTTCAGATCTGAACAAATCATAGCTTTTTATACTAGTACTTTCAGGTCGTTGGGAGTCAGAAAGTTCTTTCCTATCAGATCTGAATTTTTGGATCAATACAGTTTTGACAGCAGAGATGGGGATACCTAGATCTAATTCAACTTCAAACTTGTTACACGCTAATTTGGCTGCAATGTCTGTCTCATTATGCAACCTGTCCTCTTAAAATGAACGTCGCTTTTGGCCGTTTACCAGTATGGACGAATTTGGACGTAATTTGAAAATAAAAAAAAATGAAAATAAATTTGGGATTTTTTTTCAACAACAGTAAGTTAAGGGTCCTCTGATAGGTTAGGTGGGCAGGAAATTCTCATAAAGTTTCAAAACGTTATGAAAAACGTTAATTTATAGTGTCCTCTTATAACCTCTGCGCGTACGCCGGACGACTCAAATAGAAAACGGAACAGAACGTCACTTTTGTGAGTCGATTTCATTTCAAATTACGTCCAAATTTAGCCATATCGCGCATACGAGCCAAAAGTGACGTTATTTAAGAGGACGGGTTGCATTATGATGGGTTATATTTATGTGTGAAGGTATTCATACAAAGGAGATTCGAGACCATTTACTCTGTGCATCAATTAGGTCATTTACAATTGGGAGTATGAGGTTCTTGCTGTCGATCATCCAATCATCCAAGAGAAGTTTTCGATTGCTTGAAGAGCAGACTTTGAATCACAGAATATTATTCCTCCTCCAATGTTTTTTAATGTTCTGGTTGCTAAGTGTAATGCTGCTAGTTCTGCTTGTCTGGAGGTCAGCCAGTTTAACGTGACACTGACAGTCTTTGTGCAAATATTATTTCTATAAAACCTACATGCCGCTGCATAGGGGGTCAACGGCCAGTGCTAAACTCTACGGTTATCACCAGCCATATTTCACTGGATTTTCAAGGAAGCCCACACGAAAATGGCTGAATGGTGTTCATAACTGCTGCTCTTTCATACTCAAATCATTTATCTAAGGCCTATCACGACCAGCCAGTGTCCGTTCCATGCCCCAGACCATCTCACCTGCAAATTTAAGTGAGGCTAGCCTCTAGCCTCTGGCCTTCAACTTTGGACAGACAGACAAGCAGAACGACTGTAAAACAGACCAATAGTCATTCTTATTGGCAGAGGTATGTTTGATGCATTTTACATGGAGTCATTTAACGCTGTTCTGATCGTCTGGTCTGATGAGTGCAATCAGGACGGGAATCCTTTGTAGTCCCGTACTGGATTGTTCATTGATTTCAGTGTACGAGAGAGCGAGAGAGAGAGAGCGAGAGAAAGACAGAGATAGAGATAGAGAGTCAGAGAGTCAGAGAGTCAGAGAGAGAGAGAGAGAGTCAGAGAGTCAGAGAGTCAGAGAGAGAGAGAGAGTCAGAGAGTCAGAGAGTCAGTGAGTCAGAGAGTCAGAGAGTCAGAGAGTGACAGAGAGAGAGAGAGAGAGAGAGAGAGAGAGAGAGAGAGAGAGAGAGAGAGAGAGAGAGAGAGAGAGAGAGAGAGAGAGAGAGAGAGAGAGAGAGAGAGAGAGAGAGAGAGAGAGAGAGAGAGAGAGAGAGAGAGAGAGAGAGAGAGAGAGAGTCAGAGAGTGACAGAGAGAGAGAGAGTCAGAGAGTGACAGAGAGAGAGAGAGAGAGAGAGAGAGAGAGAGAGAGAGAGAGAGAGAGAGAGAGAGAGAGAGAGAGAGAGAGAGAGAGAGAGAGAGAGAGAGAGAGAGAGAGAGAGAGAGAGAGAGAGAGAGAGAGAGAGAGAGAGAGAGAGAGAGAGAGAGTCAGAGAGTGACAGAGAGAGAGAGAGAGAGAGAGAGAGAGAGAGAGAGAGAGAGAGAGGGAGAGAGAGAGAGAGAGAGAGAGAGAGAGAGAGAGAGAGAGAGAGAGAGAGAGAGAGAGAGAGAGAGAGAGAGAGAGAGAGAGAGAGAGAGAGAGAGAGAGAGAGAGAGAGAGAGAGGAGGAGGGAGAGAGAGAGGGAGAGAGAGAGAGAGAGAGAGAGAGAGAGAGAGAGAGAGAGAGAGAGAGAGAGAGAGAGAGAGAGAGAGAGAGAGAGAGAGAGAGAGAGAGAGAGAGAGAGAGAGAGAGAGATA
>NC_091157.1:13366746-13396746 GCF_040958095.1 Procambarus clarkii
TAAAAATTTTTGGGAAGTTAATTTTGGTGGCGTAATTCTCTTTTCTTAGTATAAATTTGTTACGTACGTAAATTCTTAGTGGGATTAACTAAAGTAATTTATTACATGTTTATTTCATACTAGCTGTACCCGGCCAAGCGTTGCTGAGCAACAGCAACGCTCCTCTTGTCTCCTAGTCCTCCACACCATTCCCCCTCCCCCGTCCCCCCGTCCCCCCGTCCCCCCGTCCCCCCAACCATTCCCCCATCCCCTCGTCCTCCCAACCATTCCCTCCTTCCCTCATCCCTTTGTCCTCCCCACCATCCGCCAATACACCGTCCCTTCGTCCTACCCACCATTACCCACTCCCCCTCCCCCTCTTACCCCATCTGATGTTCCCATCATTGAAATAAGAAAGAAGAACAATTAAAAAACGAAATGAAAAACAATGAAAGAATAAAAAATAAAAAATAAACTATACTCACGAAATGAACGGTATGGTAAACAACACAGCTCAATTCCTATGCAGTGCCACACAAAATAATTAAATCAAAATGAAAATAAATTAAAATCTATGAAAATTCCATTTATCAATGAAATCGGAAACACTGAAATGGAATCGAAACATATATAGTAGAGAGTAAGTTGCTCTTACATGCAACAGATGGTGCTGTATCTTAAAAAAAATGTTTTTACCTGTCACAGGTGTGGCCTCTATACTTATACTTAAGAAATGAATGGTATGGTAAACAACACAGCTCAATTCCACCAAAATGTCACACAAAATAATTCAATAAAAATTAAAATACATCGAAATCTATGAAATTTAAATTTATCAATGCAATCGGAAACATTGAAATGGAATTCGTAACAAATTTAGTATAGCGTGTGTGTTTCTATTACGTGCAACAGATGGCGCTGTTTTTGAAAAAAAACATGTTTTTAACTACCACAGGTGTGGCATCTATATAGAAGGTATATAAAAACACGCGCATATTCGAATGGAAAGTTGTGTCAGAATTTCAAAGCAATCGGTGAAGAACTTTGGGAGATTACAGCGTATGTTGCTCTTATGTCCAACAGACGGCAATGTTTTTCAAGAAAACATGTTTTTTCCTGTCACAGGTGAGGCATGTATATAGTAGATATATAAAAACACGCGCCAATTCGAATGCAATGTCGTGTCAAAATTTCAAAGCAATCGGTAAAGAGGTTTCGAAGATTTCTCTCACATGGAAAACACATGAAAAACACAGTTTTTCAAAAAAGTAAGTTTTTTTTCGTCGCAGACGTGACATCTATATACTATGTATATAAAAACCCGCTCGGATGCGAATGGAACATTGTGTGAAAATTTCCAAGCAATCGGTGAAGTACTTTCGGAGATTAGCGATTTTGAACAAACGAACATATCCATTTTTATTTATATAGATTTATTTAACCTAAAAACTGCAACTTTTCACTTTCATCTTGTGCTAAAGTCTGTTAAATACTGTCGGAATTTCCTTCAGGATATAATTTCAGCAAACTATGGAAACAAACATATTGTTTTCCTAGTTAAGTAAGACATGCTCCTTACTATCAGAGCACAGTTAAAGACAGACATACATACAGACAGACAGACAAACGAGCACATTCTTAGAACATATATATCTGTTAAAGGACAGCTTCTTAACTTTAAAATGCCTTAACATTTTATGCACAAGTTCTCTGAACAAAATAATATTACTTTGATATAACAGCTAACTTCTTTCTCAAGAACAAAAATTTAATCTCACTCACCAAACACACTTCCACATTCTCTAGAATATAACTAAGACAATCTTTTCTGTGTTTCATCTCTAACATTTACTAAGACATAAGTTTGCTAAGTCAAAGCGTCTCTATGACATAAACATTTGTTAAGACATATCTTACTAATCATTTTACTTGTTACTCTCTGTCAGTCATCAATTTAATATTTCTTGTTCTCTATAACAAAACTAGTGCGCTCTTTCAATAAGTGACTCTTTATAACAACTAAATGAAACTTACAAATCTTTCAGTAACACGTCTAAACTAACAATAAAAGTTTTATGTAACAACTAAATTTAACTTTACCAAATTGCTTATGCAAAAGTATGCCTAAAACAACACTTTTTACATCTCAAAATTTAAGTCAAAACCAAACAAAACCTTCGAAGTTAAATCTTTCTAAATCAAAACTGTTCATGTACAAGTATTCTATGAGCAACAATACTAATAGTATTAAAATCATGTCTACGTATTTCTTATCATAAGAATCATATTAGTTCCTCTTCAATTCTATAATTATCCTTCACAACGTATTACTGTATAAGATTTAATAAATACCATTCTAACTCACCCATACTAACCAACTTACATAACCTAATCTTACCAACACAAACAACTTATTTGTAGTAGTTAAAAAAATAACAACTTGTTTCTTTGTGATCTGAAGGGATATAAAGAAATAGGTTGAGAACAACATTACCCCTCCCTAGGCCAGAGTGTCGGCGGGGCATTCGTAAAGTCCTGGTTGTGGCACCAGTTGGGACCTCCAAACTCTTACAGTGAATTCAACAGAATTTGGGGTTGAATAGCTATTGTCCTGTCGTGGCGCCTCGCCCAGCGACCAACAGCCGGCATCAGCTGCCTCCCGTTGGGTTAAGCCACGGCCAAAATTGAAGTCTCATGGTAGTCCGGAATTTTGTGTTGCTGTGCCTCTTTCCTGTGCTTATTATTCCTTTCCCATCGCTATGTCGGCCATATTTCTGTTCCTTATGTCACCGGTCAGACATGTAGCGCTTCGTTACGAGGACTTTAGACAACTATGTCAAGACGGAGAAAACTCCAGACCTTGTTGTACTGTGCTTCATTATACACACAACTTGGCATGTTTTAAAGCTGTCAATAATCCCTGTTTTCCCCTGTGGTTAAAATGGCCACTTGGGGTTTATCACAGTGGACCAAAAAGCCTTGATTCACTGGTCAATAAAAGTGATTTATGTGGATTGATTTAGAAGCTGTTTTGTTTCACTATTTCTTAATAATACCCAAGTATCTTGTTTAATAACCAGACTTGATTCAATGCTCCAATGCTCCTCAAGCGGCTTCCCTTTGCCAGCAATAAACCAGGAAGCCAGTTTTCCTTTGTATCAATATACTAGTGCATTGGGAAACCAATTTCTCTCTGCTTTAGCGTACCTGTGGAATTATTAAGAAGCGGCGACTCGAGACAGGTGATAAATCAAAGCTTGCCGGCCGACAGCGATAACCCACAAGGGATCCTTGCAATCACAGAGAAAAACAAGGATTATTGGCAGCTTTAAAACATGCCAAGTTGTGTGTTTAAGGAAGCAGAGTGAAACATAGTTGTTTCTTACTTATTGACACAGTCGTCAAGGGGCCTTACGAAGCAGTGCGGCATGTCAGACTGGTGATATAAGGAGAAGAAATAAAGCAAATAGCAATGGAAATGAATAATAAGATAAGGACAGAGGCACAGAAAAAAAAACTTGACTACCTAAAGGATTTCAATTTTGGCTGGAGATTATCACAATGGGAGGCCGATGGTGAGGGGTATTGGGGCAGGAGGCCGATGGTGAGGGGTATTGGGGCAGGAGGCCGATGGTGAGGGGTATTGGAGCAGGAGGCCGATGGTGGGGGGTATTGGGGCAGGAGGCCGATGGTGAGGGGTATTGGGGCAGGAGGCCGATGGTGAGGGGTATTGGGGCAGGAGGCCGATGGTGTGGGGTACTGGGGCAGGAGGCCGATGGTGAGGGGTATTGGAGCAGGAGGCCGATGGTGGGGGGTATTGGGGCAGGAGGCCGATGGTGAGGGGTATTGGAGCAGGAGGCCGATGGTGGGGGGTATTGGGGCAGGAGGCCGATGGTGAGGGGTATTGGGGCAGGAGGCCGATGGTGAGGGGTATTGGGGCAGGAGGCCGATGGTGTGGGGTATTGGGGCAGGAGGCCGATGGTGAGGGGTATTGGGGCAGGAGGCCGATGGTGAGGGGTATTGGGGCAGGAGGCCGATGGTGGGGGGTATTGGGGCAGGAGGCCGATGGTGGGGGGTATTGGGGCAGGAGGCCGATGGTGAGGGGTATTGGGGCAGGAGGCCGATGGTGAGGGGTATTAGGGCAGGAGGCCGATGGTGAGGGGTATTGGGGCAGGAGGCCGATGGTGAGGGGTATTGGGGCAGGAGGCCGATGGTGAGGGGTATTGGGGCAGGAGGCCGATGGTGGGGGGTATTGGGGCAGGAGGCCGATGGTGAGGGGTATTGGGGCAGGAGGCCGATGGTGGGGGGTATTGGGGCAGGAGGCCGATGGTGGGGGGTATTGGGGCAGGAGGCCGATGGTGGGGGTATTGGGGCAGGAGGCCGATGGTGAGGGGTATTGGAGCAGGAGGCCGATGGTGGGGGGTATTGGGGCAGGAGGCCGATGGTGGGGGGTATTGGGGCAGGAGGCCGATGGTGGGGGGTATTGGGGCAGGAGGCCGATGGTGGGGGATATTGGGGCAGGAGGCCGATGGTGTGGGGTATTGGGGCAGGAGGCCAATGGTGGGAGGTATTGGGGCAGGAGGCCGATGGTGTAGGGTATTGGGGCAGGAGGCCGATGGTGTGGGGTATTGGGGCAGGAGGCCGATGGTGGGAGGTATTGGGGCAGGAGGCCGATGGTGGGGGGTATTGGGGCAGGAGGCCGATGGTGGGGGGTATTGGGGCAGGAGGCCGACGATGATGGGTTTGCCAGGTGGGTGACTCATATGTGATGCAACGGGTTCGACCACTAACTGCAATTGCGTGCAACGTCGCCACTTTGCAATGACTGACGGCTTCAAAAACTATTAGTAAGAATGCGCTTAGACCCAGGGTGCACGTGGCTGAATGAGGCTCGTTCTGTGAGGTGTTCTTCAACAGGCCTCTTGCATCACGTGGGTCGTGAGAGTCACGTAGGTCGTAGGAGTCACGTAGGTCGTGAGAGTCACGTAGGTCGTGGGAGTCACGTAGGTCGTGGGAGTCACGTAGGTCGTGGGAGTCACGTAGGTCGTGAGAGTCACGTAGGTCGTGGGAGTCACGTAGGTCGTGAGAGTCACGTAGGTCGTGGGAGTCACGTAGGTCGTGAGAGTCACGTAGGTCGTGGGAGTCACGTAGGTCGTGGGAGTCACGTAGGTCGTGGGAGTCACGTAGGTCGTGAGAGTCACGTAGGTCGTGGGAGTCACGTAGGTCGTGGGAGTCACGTAGGTCGTGAGAGTCACGTAGGTCGTGGGAGTCACGTAGGTCGTGGGAGTCACGTAGGTCGTGAGAGTCACGTAGGTCGTGAGAGTCACGTAGGTCGTGGGAGTCACGTAGGTCGTGGGAGTCACGTAGGTCGTGAGAGTCACGTAGGTCGTGAGAGTCACGTAGGTCGTGGGAGTCACGTAGGTCGCTGGAGTCGTGCACGTAGGTCGTGGGAGTCACGTGGGTCTCTGGAGTCGTGCACGTAGGTCGAGGGAGTCACGTAGGTCGTGGGAGTCACGTAGGTCGTGGGAGTCACGTAGGTCGTGAGTCACGTAGGTCGTGGGAGTCACGTAGGTCGTAAGAGTCACGTAGGTCGTGGGAGTCACGTAGGTCGCGGGAGTCACGTGGGTCGTGGGAGTCACGTGGGGTCGAGGGAGTCACGTAGGTCGTGGGAGTCACGTAGGTCGTGAGAGTCACGTAGGTCGTGGGAGTCACGTGGGGTCGAGGGAGTCACGTAGGTCGTGGGAGTCACGTAGGTCGTGAGAGTCACGTAGGTCGTGGGAGTCACGTGGGGTCGAGGGAGTCACGTAGGTCGTGTGAGTCACGTAGGTCGTGAGAGTCACGTGGGTCGTGGGAGTCACGTGGGGTCGTGGGAGTCACGTAGGTCGTGGGAGTCACGTAGGTCGTGAGAGTCACGTAGGTCGTGGGAGTCACGTGGGGTCGAGGGAGTCACGTAGGTCGTGGGAGTCACGTAGGTAGTGAGAGTCACGTGGGTCGTGGGAGTCACGTGGGGTCGAGGGAGTCACGTAGGTCGTGGGAGTCACGTAGGTCGTGGGAGTCACGTAGGTCGTGGGAGTCACGTAGGTCGTGAGAGTCACGTAGGTCGTGGGAGTCACGTAGGTCGTGTGAGTCACGTAGGTCGTGGGAGTCACGTAGGTCGTGAGAGTCACGTAGGTCGTGGGAGTCACGTAGGTCGTGGGAGTCACGTAGGTCGTGGGAGTCACGTGGGGTCGAGGGAGTCACGTAGGTCGTGGGAGTCACGTAGGTCGTGGGAGTCACGTAGGTCGTGGGAGTCACGTAGGTCGTGGGAGTCACGTAGGTCGTGGGAGTCACGTAGGTCGTGAGAGTCACGTAGGTCGTGGGAGTCACGTAGGTCGTGGGAGTCACGTAGGTCGTAAGAGTCACGTAGGTCGTGGGAGTCACGTAGGTCGTAAGAGTCACGTAGGTCGTGAGAGTCACGTAGGTCGTGGGAGTCACGTAGGTCGTGTGAGTCACGTAGGTCGTGGGAGTCACGTAGGTCGTGGGAGTCACGTAGGTCGTGTGAGTCACGTAGGTCGTGGGAGTCACGTAGGTCGTGGGAGTCACGTGGGGTCGAGGGAGTCACGTAGGTCGTGGGAGTCACGTAGGTCGTGGGAGTCACGTAGGTCGTGGGAGTCACGTAGGTCGTGGGAGTCACGTAGGTCGTGGGAGTCACGTAGGTCGTGAGAGTCACGTAGGTCGTGGGAGTCACGTAGGTCGTGGGAGTCACGTAGGTCGTAAGAGTCACGTAGGTCGTGGGAGTCACGTAGGTCGTAAGAGTCACGTAGGTCGTGGGAGTCACGTAGGTCGTGGGAGTCACGTAGGTCGTGTGAGTCACGTAGGTCGTGGGAGTCACGTAGGTCGTGGGAGTCACGTAGGTCGTGTGAGTCACGTAGGTCGTGGGAGTCACGTAGGTCGCTGGAGTCACTTCAGTGCAAGAAAGGCCACTCAGAAAGGCCTCACGTGGGACCCTCTTCAAATTTATTTATCAAGAGCGTAGTAAATTAAGAGCCTTGAACTATAACTGGAGTGAGGATACATCAACATTGGAGGCTGTATTTAAGAGGGTTTTACGCAAGCATTCTCATAAATTTAACCAATTTTATTTATAAAACTTACGAACTTATACATTAGTTGCTCGCGTTACTGTATGCGTGGTGTTGGCAAAGCTTATATTGTATCAGAGAGACACAAGAATATGCCCCCCATCTGACCGAACACTTGGCACTGACCTATCTGACCGAACACTTGGCACTGAGCTAACTGACCGAACACTTGGCACTGAGCTATCTGACCGAACACTTGGTAGTGAGCTATCTGACCGAACACTTGGTAGTGAGCTATCTGACCGAACACTTGGCACTGAGCTATCTGACCGAACACTTGGCACTGAGCTATCTGACCGAACACTTGGTACTGACCTATCTGACCGAACACTTGGCACTGACCTATCTGACCGAACACTTGGCACTGAGCTATCTGACCGAACACTTGGTACTGACCTATCTGACCGAACACTTGGCACTGAGCTATCTGACCGAACACTTGGTACTGAGCTAACTGACCGAACACTTGGCACTGAGCTAACTGACCGAACACTTGGCACTGAGCTATCTGACCGAACACTTGGCACTGACCTATCTGACCGAACACTTGGCACTGAGCTATCTGACCGAACACTTGGCACTGAGCTAACTGACCGAACACTTGGCACTGAGCTAACTGACCGAACACTTGGCACTGACCTATCTGACCGAACACTTGGCACTGACCTATCTGACCGAACACTTGGCACTGAGCTATCTGACCGAACACTTGGTACTGAGCTATCTGACCGAACACTTGGTAGTGAGCTATCTGACCGAACACTTGGCACTGAGCTATCTGACCGAACACTTGGTAGTGAGCTATCTGACCGAACACTTGGCACTGAGCTATCTGACCGAACACTTGGCACTGAGCTATCTGACCGAACACTTGGCACTGAGCTATCTGACCGAACACTTGGCACTGAGCTATCTGACCGAACACTTGGTACTGAGCTATCTGACCGAACACTTGGCACTGACCTATCTGACCGAACACTTGGCACTGAGCTATCTGACCGAACACTTGGCACTGAGCTATCTGACCGAACACTTGGCACTCACGTCAACAATCCTGCCTTAACAGTACATTGCCAACCAATCCCAATCATGGCATTTCAAGCACTGTCAGTTGACAGGGAAAACACAGGAATTCCTTCCGGATGTTTAACAATCAATATAATGTCATGCACAATCAGGAACAATAACAACCGGTTGAACTGATGGTCATTACAACATGCACATATATCTAAATGTCTGTTGTGTGTGTGTAAAAATACAGTTTCACTCTCTGACAGGTTGAACAACGTGACACCAAGCAGATAATCACTTGGCCACTCTAAACTCAGCCTCCACCTGTTCTGAGTGTGAGTGGCGAGGTGTGTCTATTGCTCACTGACTTGCAATCGGCCAACCCGTTCTCGCAAATTTAATAAGTCAATATTGACTTATTAAATATGTGCATAGGTGACATACTTAACATAATAGATACCCTTAAAAAGATTCATAGAAAACACCGACCTTACCTAACCTTGTTAGTATCTTAAGATAAGCATCTTATTTCTTCGTAATTACAATTATTACCTAACCTATAATAGGTATAGGTTAAGTAATAATTGTAATTACGAAGCAATAAGATGCTTATCTTAAGATACTAACAAGGTTAGGTAAGGTCGGTGTTTTCTATGAATCTTTTTAAGGGTATCTATTATGTTTAGTATATCACCTATGCACGTAGTTAATAAGTCAATATTGACTTTACGAATTTGCGAGAACGGGTTGAATCGGCACGAAGATAGACAATAATACAATACTAAATTAGAATACAGTACTTCCAGAAATGCCGTCCCTATGCACTTAGACAAAGCAATATTTACACAGCTTGCAGAAAGGTCTGAACAAAGCCTGTTTTTATCATCAGGCTGGTGAAAGTCCTACTGATCTTCTCTATAACGACAGTGCATGGCATCGTTCAGATCATGCACGTTGTAGATCATGCACGTTGCAGATCATGCACGTTGTAGATCATGCACGTTGCAGATCATGCACGTTGCAGATCATGTACGTTGTAGATCATGTACGTTGTAGATCATGCACGTTGTAGATCAGGCACGTTGCAGATCATGTACGTTGTAGATCATGAACGTTGTAGATCATGTACGTTGCAGATCATGTACGTTGTAGATCATGAACGTTGTAGATCATGCACGTTGTAGATCATGCACGTTGCAGATCATGCACGTTGCAGATCATGTACGTTGTAGATCATGTACGTTGTAGATCATGCACGTTGTAGATCAGGCACGTTGCAGATCATGTACGTTGTAGATCATGAACGTTGTAGATCATGTACGTTGCAGATCATGCACGTTGTAGATCATGTACGTTGTAGATCATGAACGTTGTAGATCATGTACGTTGCAGATCATGCACGTTGTAGATCATGTACGTTGTAGATCATGCACGTTGTAGATCATGTACGTTGCAGATCATGCACGTTGTAGATCATGTACGTTGCAGATCATGCACGTTGTAGATCATGTACGTTGTAGATCATGCACGTTGTAGATCATGTACGTTGTAGATCATGCACGTTGTAGATCATGCACGTTGCAGATCATGCACGTTGCAGATCATGTACGTTGTAGATCATGTACGTTGTAGATCATGCACGTTGCAGATCATGTACGTTGTAGATCATGTACGTTGTAGATCATGTACGTTGCAGATCATGCACGTTGTAGATCATGTACGTTGTAGATCATGCACGTTGCAGATCATGCACGTTGCAGATCATGTACGTTGCAGATCATGCACGTTGTAGATCATGTACGTTGTAGATCATGTACGTTGTAGATCATGTACGTTGTAGATCATGCACGTTGCAGATCATGCACGTTGCAGATCATGTACGTTGCAGATCATGCACGTTGTAGATCATGCACGTTGTAGATCATGTACGTTGTAGATCATGCACGTTGTAGATCATGCACGTTGCAGATCATGCACGTTGCAGATCATGTACGTTGTAGATCATGTACGTTGCAGATCATGCACGTTGTAGATCATGTACGTTGTAGATCATGTACGTTGTAGATCATGTACGTTGTAGATCATGCACGTTGTAGATCATGCACGTTGTAGATCATGCACGTTGTAGATCATGCACGTTGTAGATCATGCACGTTGTAGATCATGCACGTTGCAGATCATGCACGTTGTAGATCATGCACGTTGATCACTCACAGAAGGTTTGGATTGCTGGTCTTTCGCTCGTTGGTCTCGTATAAGCCATGCTTGCTCTCTGTGCCCGCACAGTGTAGATCACACACAGAAAGCCTTTGACACAGTGCCACACAAGAGGCTAGTGAAAAAACTGGAGATGCAGGCTGGAGTGAAAGGGAAGGTACTCCGTTGGATACAGGAATACCTAAGTAACAGGAGACAACGAGTCAGTGTGAGGGGTGAGGTCTCAGATTGGCGAGACGTTACGAGTGGAGTACCGCAGGGGTCAGTCCTTGGACCTATACTGTTTCTGATATATGTAAATGATCTTCCAGAGGGTATAGAATCGTTTCTCTCAATGTTTGCCGATGATGCAAAAATTATGAGGAGGATTGAAACTGAGGACGATAGTAGGAGGCTACAAGATGACCTAGACAGACTGAGTGAATGGTCCAACAAATGGCTGTTGAAGTTCAACCCGAGTAAATGCAAAGTAATGAAACTAGGTGGTGGAAATAGGAGGCCAAACACAGGATACAGAATAGGAGATGAAGTACTTAATGAAACGAACAGAGAGAAAGATCTAGGAGTTGATATCACACCAAACCTGTCTCCTGAAGCCCACATAAAAAGAATAACGTCTGCGGCATATGCGAGGCTGGCTAACATCAGAACAGCGTTCAGGAACCTGTGTAAGGAATCATTCAGAATCTTGTACACCACATATGTAAGACCAATCCTGGAGTATGCGGCCCCAGCATGGAGCCCGTACCTTGTCAAGCACAAGACGAAGCTGGAAAAAGTCCAAAGGTATGCCACTAGACTAGTCCCAGAACTAAGAGGCATGAGTTACGAGGAAAGGCTGCGGGAAATGCACCTTACGACACTGGAAGACAGAAGAGTAAGGGGAGACATGATCACAACCTACAAAATCCTCAGAGGAATCGACCGGGTAAACAAGGATAAACTATTCAACACTGGTGGGACGCGAACAAGGGGACACAGGTGGAAACTGAGTACTCACATGAGCCACAGAGACGTTAGAAGGAACTTTTTCAGTGTCAGAGTAGTTAACGGATGGAATGCATTAGGCAGTGATGTGGTGGAGGCTGACTCCATACACAGTTTTAAATGTAGATATGATAGAGCCCAGTAGGCTCAGGAATCTGTACACCAGTTGATTGACAGTTGAGAGGCGGGACCAAAGAGCCAAAGCTCAACCCCCGCAAGCACAAATAGGTGAGTACAAATAGGTGAGTACACACGTAGTGGTAACCTGGCAGACATGCTTGTGGGAACTAAGTTTACACGTGAGGTTTACAGGCTAATGGGGGGTGGGGGGGGGAGGTGACATAACAACACCAGTTCTCCTAAATAATACATCGCATTTGTTACGTATACTATTTCTAAAGTCAGAAAGTGATGTACTGAAACATGGAGTCGGCACGCGAAATTGACGTGATGTCCCGATTTCTGTTCGTGGATCCTCAGGTAGGTTAGGTTCGGGTAATTTAGCCCAAGAATTTAATGACTCGGGAGAACGGGGGTGGACGCAGACTGTGCGAGCTGGTTGTGGCTCTGCATCTGTTACACGGCCCGTGGCTGAGCGGACAGCACGCCGGGCGCGTGATACTATGGTTCCGGGTTCGATTCCGGGCGCCGGCGAGAAACGATGGACAGAGTTTCTTTCACCCTAATGCTCCTGTTACCTAACAGTAAATAGGTACCTGGGAGTTAGTCAGCTGCCACGGGCTGCTTCCTGGTGTGTGTGTGTGTGTGGTGTGGAAAAAAAAGTAGTAACAGTTGACAGACAGTTGAGAGGCGGGCCGAAAGAGCAGAGCTCAACCCCCGCAAGCACAACTAGGTGAACACAGTTGCATCTGTTCAGTGGTTCACATGTGGTTCAGCTTTCACTGATTCAGGCAGCAAGAGAGTGATGGCTGCAGTCTAGGTTCTTCCTATTTTATAAATTGAATGAATTCACTTTTAAATTGCAGTCACCTTTATAAAGTGAATGAAATATACATTCCATTCACCTGGGCTCTAGGTGACTCGAACCGGGGACCCCAATTTGCTTCTGAAATCTTTCCTTATTAAACTCAGTAGCTCGGTCCAGAGAGCTTCGGCCTCACACGTGTGGGGTCCGCGGTTCGAATCTCCTAGAAGGGATGGGGGAACTATCAGCGGAAAGCGCTAAGCCATTACGACTGTATAGCACTTGGATAAGGTCAGATAGGGTGGGACGGAGGGAAGGAATGGTGCCCAGTCACTTGTGGACGGTCGGGGATTGAACGCCGACCTGTATTAAGCGAGACCGTCGCTCTACCGTCCAGCCCAAGTCCGAGTCTCCAAGAGCCGGTAACAGAAACGACGTCAGTTATGACCTGTGGTTTGGGCCGGCATGTTTGGCTAGGGCGGGAACGACCAGCTCCAGTCCTTGGGTCAGATTCACGAAGGAGTTACGCAAGCACTTACGAACCTGTACATCTTTTCTCACTTTTTGGCGGCTTTGTTTACAATTATTAAGCAGTTAATGAGCCCCGAAGCACCAGGAGGCTGTTTATAACAATAACAACAGTTGACTGGTAAGTTTTCATACTTATAAACTGTTTAATAAATGTAACCAAAGCCGTCAAAGATTGAGGAAAGATGTACACATTCGTAAGTGCTTGCGTAACTGCTTCGTGAATCTAGCCCCTTGTTTCTAAGGGTAGCCAATCAGTGATCAGCTATGTAGCGGCTTCTATGCATGCTGGTCTGCCATAGGCTGATCTGTGGTCACGTGGGGTTGTGACCTCACGACCATGTCACCAAGTATTTGCTGGCAAGGAGGAGGAGGAAGAGGACCTTAAGTTGTATTTATTTATAAAATGGTGCTTTAGTGTGTTCCTTTTCTCACTGTATTTTGTTTTTTATTCAGCTCAACCCGCTTTGTATTCCTACGTCTCCCTACAGTAAGCTTTTACCCCTATTTTCATGCTGTTGTCTCCTCCTTATATCCATTTTATTATTTTGCTTTATTTCTTGTTTTACTTCACTTTTCTTACTTCATCTTAATGACATAATTATTGTCATATTCTTCTGTCTTTTCTTCCTCATTCTCCTTCGTTTTTTTTTTAATTTCACTCCGACTCTATTATTTCTAATTTCTTACAAACTCCTTTACTTCATTATTAAGTGTTGTCCTTCATTCCTGTTTCATTTGCCCAAGGTATTGGTCTTCGTTACCCTCACAAGTCATCTTCAAGGTATTGGTCTTCGTTACCCTCACAAGTCATCTTCAAGGTATTGGTCTTCGTTACCCTCACAAGTCATCTTCAAGTCACGCTGCAATTGTCTCAGACGCAATGCCAGAAATTTATGAAGGAACTTAGTAATTAGGGAGTGGATGTAATAATTATTGGAAGAACGTTATGCGCAATAAACTAGAATAGCAATTAGTAGCAGGAAGGAGAGAGAGAGAGAGAGAGAGAGGGGGGGGAGGGAGAGGGAGGGAGAGAGAGAGAGAGAGAGAGAGAGAGAGAGAGAGAGAGAGAGAGAGAGAGAGAGAGAGAGAGAGAGAGAGAGAGAGAGAGAGAGAGAGAGAGAGAGAGAGAGAGAGAGAGAGAGAGAGAGAGAGAGAGAGAGAGAGAGAGAGAGAGAGACAGAGAGAGAGAGAGACAGAGACAGAGGAAGAGGAATGAAAGATGGACAATAAAAGACTCAGGAGCTCTTATCAAGGTTGGACTGTTCTTCCTGTTCTTACTGGTATTCTTACAAGGTATCCTGAGGTATTCTCGTGCTCATCAATGGCCCAGTCATCAAGACCCTCATCTTAACGACCTGTATGACCTCTGTCTAACGATTGGACGAGAGACAGGCCGAGGAAGCAGGAGACAGTCAAGGACGTGAGACAATTGCATGAAGCAGAAACAGAGACATCAGCTAAGAAAGTTTGAAGTTCGGAAGCAAAAGGAGAAACTTGGCCCTAAGCGAAAGGGCGGCAAATTAACTATCAAGAAGACGGTGGTTGAAAACCATTCTCTGTTTTGCTGGAGAATTCAAACAGGATTCAGGAATTCCAAAGCTACTTGTCCGAAAAAAAAAGGCAAGGATGTTGGATGTTGGGGGATTTCTAGATTCATTATCAGGATAGAACCTTCTACTCCAGGGATGCAAGAAATGGAATTAGGAAAAGTTTTCCGGACACTGGAGTGAGAGACATTACCAGGTAATAGAGTGAAGCCCATTGTCTACCTCTCAGAAGGTAGAAGCAATATTTGGAAAAGGTAAGACCGAGGAGGTATTGGATAAAAAGTACTGTATGAACAATGAAACACGTTCGTGGATAACTGGGACTCTTACCCTAGCAAGAACACCATCTGTGTTGGTGTTGATCTCCCTCGCAAGGGGCGCCAGTCTTGCTGGACTCGTTGGAGTCCATCCAGCGAGTCTACACGAAGTTTACCAAGTGAGTACACAGTTACACTCAATTGTTGGAACACAGTTAATACCAGGCTTGGGAGACTTGTTGGAGGGAATAGTGAACGAGACTTTAAACAGTCAGCGAAGAGTGGTATTAATGTTAACATCGACAGTTGAAAGAATATTAAAAACCTGAAAACATAGATTGTAAAAGAATAAAAAAATTCTTATTAGTTAACGCAATAAAAAAAATATATCTAATAGTGAGACACCATAGGATAGGTATCTACATTTTAACTATATTTACTTCAAACGTGTGATGAACAAGTCAGAGCGCTGACATATCCTACAAAGGTTGACATAATAGCATTCATTGATTCGTTAAATATAATTTCAATTGATCTGTTGGTTGTGTAACCTATCAAGGGATATACACTTTTTCGTGTCGACAGAACAGATAGAACAAATACCATTTCTCTCTATGTGACAGAGGATCTAAGAACAAGTTAATTGAGGAGCTCAAATCAGAGATTTGCATGAACCATATGGGTAAATTTAGATGAGGGAATTAATTTTTTTTTAATATATATATATATATATATATATATATATATATATATATATATATATATATATATATATATATATATATATATATATATATATATATATAAACCAATCTGGGCAGTGATTAAAAAAAGTCAGTTTATAAATGTTCGAAATAAGGCAAATAAGAAACTAAAATTCATGCGACAAATAGTAATAAGAACGTTATTCTTCATATTTATCTTCCCCTTGTTAGACCTCATTTAGATTAAGCAGTTCACTCCTGAACGTGAAGAGTGAAGGAGTGATATAGGTCATCCCAGGAAGCAGTAACCGCAATCATAAAAACTGATCAACAAACCGTAATTTGCATTCCATAGAACTCAAAGCTTAGGAGCTAAATATTTGCCTAAATTTACCTGAGGGCCACTAACGCTAGTGGCCTCGACGAGGACAGAAAGCCAGCGGCTTGTCGAAGGACCATTTGACTGAATAAACATGACCGAAGTGTAAATATTGCATGATAAAGGGAATAGTAATACTGTACTAAATATTTTAGCACAAAACTGAATACGAAAATTTATACGAATACGAAATTTATAACTTTTGGGAAAGTGAAGCATTCGTGGTCAATACTGGTTTGGGTGGTTGATTGATAAAATATATATTACCTGGTAACATAATTGGCGTGGGACAGGTTGATTGTTTCAAGCGTAGGTTAGACAGGAGTGACCTTGATTATGAGTCAACAGGAGCTGCCTGGCAAGAGTCAGCAGGCAATCTGCATCTTTCCCAATATGTTTTTGTTACAATTATTAATAGCAGTAATATTGGTTATTACTAATATTTGCAATAATATTCTCTTGCATATTGTGCAAGATCTTGCATGTTTCTTCTTGCCTTCTCCTATCGTTTTTTTTCACCTTATCTTCAATATCTCTCTCCTTATTATATATTTTTATATATTTGTTATATATATTTGCTACATAACTCTTTGTTTTCAAGCTGCTCTTCTACACTTTTATTCCAACCGTGCCTCTCTCCCTCCATACTCTTACTCAACACTCCCTTCACTCTTTCACTAACACTCTCCCTACACACTCTCCCTCCACTCTCTTACTAACACTCTCACTCCACACTCTCCCTCCACACTCTCACTCCACACTCTCCCTCCTCTCTTCCTGAGGTGTAATCAGGTAATGCAGTCATCTTGCAGAAGAAATAGAAGTGTACCTGGCCATCTCCTTCTCCACTCCCTACGGTGTGGCTCTCTGTCTGTCTCACTATATCTCTCATTCTCTCTCTGATTGTCTGGCTATCTCTCTCATTCTCTGATTGTCTGGCTATCTCTCTCATTCTCTGATTGTCTGGCTTTCTCTCTCATTCTCTGATTGTCTGGCTATCTCTCTCATTCTCTGATTGTCTGGCTATCTCTCTCATTCTCTGATTGTCTGGCTTTCTCTCTCATTCTCTGATTGTCTGGCTATCTTTCTCATTTTCTGATTGTCTGGCTATCTCTCTCATTCTCTGATTGTCTGGCTATCTCTCTCATTCTCTGATTGTCTTGCTATCTCTGTCATTCTCTGATTGTCTGGCTATATCTCTCATTCTCTGATTGTCTGGCTATCTCTCTCATTCTCTGATTGTCTGGCTATCTCTCATTCTCTCTCTGATTGTCTGGCCTTCTCTCTCATTCTCTGATTGTCTGGCTATCTCTCTCATTCTCTGATTGTCTGGCTATCTCTCATTCTCTCTCTGATTGTCTGGCTATCTCTCTCATTCTTTGATTGTCTGACTATCTCTCTCATTCTCTGATTGTCTGGCTATCTCTCTCATTCTCTGATTGTCTGGCTATCTCTCTCATTCTCTGATTGTCTGGCTATCTCTCTCATTCTCTGATTGTCTAGCTGTATCATTCTCTGCCTGTCTATCTCACTATCTCTCATTCTCTGACTGTCTATCTATCTCTCACATTCTTTCTGGTTCTCCTGCTTGGTTCACTCTACTGAGAGTGACTCTTGATTGGTACTTAAGACTGGTAAAGGTACTCTTGAATGCTCTTGAATGGTACTTAAGAATTAGGGGTGAAATGTCCTGTAACAGAAAATTCTCTTGATCTTAACCTCACACTTAATAATGACTGCGGTTATTACTTAAATGGTTATTCAAAAACTTGAAGAAAATATATTCAACAACTTTAATAAAATAGTCAATATATTCTAATATTTAAGAAAATATTTAATAACTATAAAAATATACTTAATAAATTAAGAAAATACTCAACAACTTTAATAAAATAGTCAATATATTTTAATATTCAAGAAAATATTTAATAACTATAAAAATATACTTAATAAATTAAGAAAATACTCAACAACTTTAATAAAATATTTAATAACTTTAAGAAAATACGTAATAACTTGAAGAATATACCCATAACTATTACAAAATACCAATAACTTTTAAATCTCCTCAATAACTTAAAGAAAATGCTCAATAACTTTAATAAAATACCAGTAACTTGAAGTAATAATCAATAACCTTATGAAAATACTTAATAACATTATCAGAACACTTAATAACATCATAAAATACTGAAAAACTTTAAGAAAATAAGAAAACCTTGAAAGAAATACTCAATAACTACAGGAAAATGCAAAAGAATTTAAGAAAACACTAAAAAAATTTAAGAACCTGCTCGATAACTTCAAAAACATACTCGATAACTTAAAGAACCTGCTCGATAACTTCAAAAACATACTCGATAACTTAAAGAACCTGCTCGATAACTTCAAAAACATACTCGATAACTTAAAGAACCTGCTCGATAACTTCAAAAACATACTCGATAACTTAAAGAACCTGCTCGATAACTTCAAGAACATAACTTCATGAACATACTCGATAACTTTAAGAAGGGCAATAATAATAAAAAAACACTCCTGAGTTGTGTATGTCAACTGATTATGAGCAAATGTCCATGTTTTGTGCCTACATCATCTGATAAGAAGATATGAAATAAGGAATCTCTAGAACTCTTAGGTCTATATGAGGCAGTTTCTATTGGTATTCGGGGCAGTTTATGTTGGTCCATACGAGGCAGCTCCTATTGGTCCATACGAGGCAGCTCCTATTAGTCCATACGAGGCAGCTCCTATGAACTCATACGAGGTAGCTCCTATTGGTCCTTACGAAGAAGCTTCTATTGGTCCATATGAGGTCGCTCTTATTGGTCCATACAAGGCAGCTCCTATTAACCCATATGAGGCAGCAATTGGCCCATACGAGGCAGCTCCTATTGGTTCATGCGAGGCAGCTCCTATTGGACCATGCGAAGCAGCGAAGAAAAAGTTAGGTGAGTTAAAACATTCTGAGAGTCATCACATTAAATCTTCTGAAAGCTTGGAATGAGGAACATCATCCATCATCAGATATGTTTACATTTTTATTCACATGGCTAAATACAGACATTTGTCTTCTCGGCCAGAGATTTGAAGGCTCTCACAAGCTTCTCTTGACGGATGATGCTGGGAGCTCAGGACGTATCTGATATTTAACAAAGTGATACATGTTTCCAAAGAGCCTGTGGTTCCCGTTTTCTTTGTTTTGGCTTGGATATATAATATTAACTAATATTTCTCAGATTGGATTAGTCACTATTCATTTAATGGGTCTCGTTAGTATAGTGGTTTCGTTTTTAACTTATTATTGGGATCTTGCTTTCGATTCTGGGCCGGAGAGAAATGGGAAGGTATACAACACATACACACAGACATTATATATTTATATATATATATATATATATATATATATATATATATATATATATATATATATATATATATATATGTCGTACCTAATAGCCAGAACGCACTTCTCATCCTACTATGCAAGGCCCGATTTGCCTAATAAGCCAAGTTTTCACGAATTAATGTGTTTTCGACAACCTAACCTACCTAACCTAACCTAACCTAATTTTTTCGGCTACCTAATCTAACCTAACCTATAAAGATAGGTTAGGTTAGGTTAGTTAGGGTTGGTTAGGTTCGGTCATATATCTACGTTAATTTTAACTCCAATAAAAAAATTGACCTCATACCTAATGAAATGGGTAGCTTTATCATTTCATAAGAAAAAAATAGAGAAAATATATTAATTCATGAAAACTTGGCTTATTAGGCAAATCGGGCCTTGAATAGTAGGCTGAGAAGTGCGTTCTGGCTATTAGGTACGACATATATATATATATATATATATATATATATATATATATATATATATGTCGTACCTAGTAGCCAGAACTCACTTCTCAGCCTACTATTCAAGGCCCGATTTGCCTAATAAGCCAAGTTTTCCTGAATTAATATATTTACTATAATTTTTTTCTTATGAAATGATAAAGCAACCCTTTTCTCTATGTATGAGGTCAATTTTTTTTTATTGGAGTTAAAATTAACGTAGATATATGACCGAACCTAACCAACCCTACCTAACCTAACCTAACCTATATTTATAGGTAAGGTTAGGTTAGGTAGCCAAAAAAAGCTAGGTTAGGTTAGGTTAGGTAGGTTAGGTAGACGAAAAAACATTAATTCATGAAAACTTGGCTTATTAGGCAAATCGGGCCTTGAATAGTAGGCTCAGAAGTGCGTTCTGGCTATTAGGTACGACATATATATATATATATATATATATATATATATATATATATATATATATATATATATATATATATATATATAATTAGAGGGATTACAACGAAACACAATACCAAATATTAAGCCGTCTCTCTATATTTGAAATTAAACTTAATTTAGAATATGAATATGGAGTGAGTCTGCAGACCCTTGGCTAAACTGAATTATTCCGAAGAGAATTAAGCTTCACTTCCTATATCTTATTCAGTGTCTGATGCAAACTGTTTATTGAGAGTAATGGAATTATGTCGCCTACATTATGTTTTACCTTAACAAAATATTGTAAATGTACATCAATTTTTATATTGCAATGTGAAGTATCAACATGACGTTCTAGAGTTTTATTTAAGGATTTTGTGTCTGAGTTGATCGCCTGGCCGTCCGAATGTTCTTCATTCCATTTGATTCACTTAATTATATTCTGGTTTGAAACACTGAACTGTTTTCTGGCCTATGGTATTGGACTGCTTTCTGGCCTATGACACTGGACTGTCTTCTGGCATATAATATTTGTACTGTTTTCTGACTTTTAATAGTTGATTGCTTTTTGGCTTTTAATAGCGACTGTTTTCAGGCCTATATTACTGGAGTGTTTTCTGCCTTTGAATATTGGACAGTTTTCTGGCTTGTTATATTGGGCTATTTTCCTGTCTAAGACATTTGTCTGTATTCTGGCCTAAGACAGTGAAATATTTCCTGGCTTAAGACACTGCACTACATTGTGTTCTTTGACCCTAAACTGTGTTCTGGTCTATGACGCTAAACTGTGTTCTGGTCTATGACCCTAAACTGTGTTCTGGTCTATGACGCTAAACTGTGTTCTGGTCTATGACGCTAAACTGTGTTCTGGTCTATGACGCTAAACTGTGTTCTGGTCTATGACGCTAAACTGTGTTCTGGTCTATGACCCTAAACTGTGTTCTGGTCTATGACGCTAAACTGTGTTCTGGTCTATGACGCTAAACTGTGTTCTGGTCTATGACGCTAAACTGTGTTCTGGTCTATGACGCTAAACTGTGTTCTGGTCTATGACCCTAAACTGTGTTCTGGTCTATGACCCTAAACTGTGTTCTGGTCTATGACCCTAAACTGTGTTCTGGTCTATGACGCTAAACTGTGTTCTGGTCTATGACGCTAAACTGTGTTCTGGTCTATGACGCTAAACTGTGTTCTGGTCTATGACCCTAAACTGTGTTCTGGTCTATGACCCTAAACTGTGTTCTGGTCTATGACCCTAAACTGTGTTCTGGTCTATGACCCTAAACTGTGTTCTGGTCTATGACCCTAAACTGTGTTCTGGTCTATGACCCTAAACTGTGTTCTGGTCTATGACCCTAAACTGTGTTCTGGTCTATGACCCTAAACTGTGTTCTGGTCTATGACGCTAAACTGTGTTCTGGTCTATGACCCTAAACTGTGTTCTGGTCTATGACCCTAAACTGTGTTCTGGTCTATGACCCTAAACTGTGTTCTGGTCTATGACCCTAAACTGTGTTCTGGTCTATGACCCTAAACTGTGTTCTGGTCTATGACCCTAAACTGTGTTCTGGTCTATGACCCTAAACTGTGTTCTGGTCTATGACCCTAAACTGTGTTCTGGTCTATGACCCTAAACTGTGTTCTGGTCTATGACCCTAAACTGTGTTCTGGTCTATGACGCTAAACTGTTCTGGTCTATGACCCTAAACTGTGTTCTGGTCTATGACCCTAAACTGTGTTCTGGTCTATGACGCTAAACTGTGTTCTGGTCTATGACCCTAAACTGTGTTCTGTTCTATGACCCTAAACTGTGTTCTGGTCTATGACCCTAAACTGTGTTCTGGTCTATGACCCTAAACTGTGTTCTGGTCTATGACCCTAAACTGTGTTCTGGTCTATGACGCTAAACTGTGTTCTGGTCTATGACCCTAAACTGTGTTCTGGTCTATGACGCTAAACTGTGTTCTGGTCTATGACCCTAAACTGTGTTCTGGTCTATGACCCTAAACTGTGTTCTGGTCTATGACCCTAAACTGTGTTCTGGTCTATGACGCTAAACTGTGTTCTGGTCTATGACCCTAAACTGTGTTCTGGTCTATGACCCTAAACTGTGTTCTGGTCTATGACCCTAAACTGTGTTCTGGTCTATGACCCTAAACTGTGTTCTGGTCTATGACGCTAAACTGTGTTCTGGTCTATCACCCTAAACTGTGTTCTGGTCTATGACCCTAAACTGTGTTCTGGTCTATGACCCTAAACTGTGTTCTGGTCTATGACGCTAAACTGTGTTCTGGTCTATGACCCTAAACTGTGTTCTGTTCTATGACCCTAAACTGTGTTCTGGTCTATGACCCTAAACTGTGTTCTGGTCTATGACCCTAAACTGTGTTCTGGTCTATGACCCTAAACTGTGTTCTGGTCTATGACGCTAAACTGTGTTCTGGTCTATGACCCTAAACTGTGTTCTGGTCTATGACGCTAAACTGTGTTCTGGTCTATGACCCTAAACTGTGTTCTGGTCTATGACCCTAAACTGTGTTCTGGTCTATGACCCTAAACTGTGTTCTGGTCTATGACGCTAAACTGTGTTCTGGTCTATGACCCTAAACTGTGTTCTGGTCTATGACCCTAAACTGTGTTCTGGTCTATGACCCTAAACTGTGTTCTGGTCTATGACCCTAAACTGTGTTCTGGTCTATGACGCTAAACTGTGTTCTGGTCTATCACCCTAAACTGTGTTCTGGTCTATGACGCTAAACTGTGTTCTGGTCTATGACCCTAAACTGTGTTCTGGTCTATGACGCTAAACTGTGTTCTGGTCTATGACCCTAAACTGTGTTCTGTTCTATAACGCTAAACTGTGTTCTGGTCTATGACCCTAAACTGTGTTCTGGTCTATGACCCTAAACTGTGTTCTGTTCTATGACGCTAAACTGTGTTCTGGTCTATGACCCTAAACTGTGTTCTGGTCTATGACGCTAAACTGTGTTCTGGTCTATGACCCTAAACTGTGTTCTGGTCTATGACGCTAAACTGTGTTCTGGTCTATGACCCTAAACTGTGTTCTGTTCTATAACGCTAAACTGTGTTCTGGTCTATGACCCTAAACTGTGTTCTGGTCTATGACCCTAAACTGTGTTCTGGTCTATGACCCTAAACTGTGTTCTGTTCTATAACGCTAAACTGTGTTCTGGTCTATGACCCTAAACTGTGTTCTGTTCTATAACGCTAAACTGTGTTCTGGTTTATGACCCTAAACTGTGTTCTGTTCTATAACGCTAAACTGTGTTCTGGTCTATGACCCTAAACTGTGTTCTGGTCTATGACCCTAAACTGTGTTCTGGTCTATGACCCTAAACTGTGTTCTGTTCTATAACGCTAAACTGTGTTCTGGTCTATGACCCTAAACTGTGTTCTGTTCTATAACGCTAAACTGTGTTCTGGTTTATGACCCTAAACTGTGTTCTGGTCTATGACCCTAAACTGTGTTCTGTTCTATAACGCTAAACTGTGTTCTGGTCTATGACCCTAAACTGTGTTCACGCAGAGTGCAACATTAGGAAGAGTTACTCATTGATCACCTAGTATTCCAAGTTGATGTGTCGACTGACTGACTGATGCGTCAACTGACTAATGTGTCGACTGACTGACTGATGTGTCGACTGACTGATGTGTCGACTGACTTACTGATGTGTCGACTGATTGACTGATGTGTCAGCTGACTGCCTAACGTGTCGACTGACTGACTGACGTGCCGACTGACTAACGACACATCAGTCGACACATAGAATGTGTCGACTGACTGACCAAGGATGAACAACAGAATTATTGGATTTAGAATTAAACATCAGTAAAGGAAATTAAGAAAATAAGCTAATGACAGAAAGCAAAGAATGGAATATAATAGAGGAGAATAGGATAAATAGAGTAGAAAATAATATAAATAAAGCAAGAAATAAGAGAAATAAAGCAGGAAATAAGATAAATAAAGCAGAAAATAAGGGAAATAAGGCAAGGAATAAGATAAATAATCAGAGAAAAGGGTAAAAAAACAGAGGATATTCGCTGCTTTACAATGAAAGCAGAGAATATTATACATGTCGCAGAGAATGTCATAGATAAGAGGATGAGAGGAATAAAGCAGATAAGATAAACAGAACCGATAAAAGGAAATATAAACCTTTCAATAAATGAAATAGAACAGAAAATAAAAGAAACAGAGCAGATAATAAGGTAAATAGAACAGATAATCAGAGAAATAGAGGAGAGAATAAGAGAAATAGAGCAGGTAATAAGAGAAATAGAGCAGAACATAGGATAAATAGAGCAGAGAAAAAGAGATAGAGAGCAGAGATTAGGAAGAATAGAGCAGCGAATAAGAGAAAGAGTGCAGAGAAAAAGGGAAATAGAGCATAGAATAAGCGAAATAGAGCAGTGAAAAAGAGAAATAAAGCAGATGATAAAATAAATAGAGCAGATAATAAGAGAAATAGAACAGAGAAAAAAGGAAATAGAGCACAGAATATGCGAAATAGAGCAGATGATAAAAGAAATAGAGCAGATAATAAGAGAAATAGAGCAGCTGATAATAGAAATAGAGCAGATAATAAAAGAAATAGAGCAGATGATAAAAGAAATAGAGCAGATAATAAGAGAAATAGAGCAGATAATAATAGAAATAGAGCAGATAATACGAGAAGGCCAATCCGTTAGGCCCCAATCCTGGTTAATAACACAGGTGGCGGTGATGGAGAAGATCAGGATGGAGAATCAGAGCCTTCCTTCCCGGCTATTATGGAGGGGATCGAACCCCGTGTCGTGGGTGAGGGACACCCCTCAGCCACGACACGACGTGATCACCTGCTAGTACAGCGACACCTGCTGGTACAGGGACACCTGCTAGTACAGGAACACCTGCTAGTACAGGGACACCTGCTAGTACAGCGACACCTGCTAGTACAGGAACACCTGCTAGTACAGGAACACCTGCTAGTACAGCGACACCTGCTAGTACAGCGACACCTGCTAGTATAGGGACACCTGCTAGTACAGCGACACCTGCTAGTACAGGGACACCTGCTAGTACAGCGACACCTGCTAGTATAGGGACACCTGCTAGTACAGCGACACCTGCTAGTACAGGGACACCTGCTAGTACAGGGACACCTGCTAGTACAGGGACACCTGCTAGTACAGGGACACCTGCTAGTACAGGAACACCTGCTAGTACAGGGACACCTGCTAGTACAGGGACACCTGCTAGTATAGGGACACCTGCTAGTACAGGGGCACCTGCTAGTACAGGAACACCTGCTAGTACAGGGACACCTGCTAGTACAGGGACACCTGCTAGTACAGGGACACCTGCTAGTACAGTGACACCTACTAGTACAGGGACACCTGCTAGTACAGTGACACCTGCTAGTACAGGGACACCTGCTAGTACAGGGACACCTGCTAGTACAGGGACACCTGCTAGTACAGGAACACCTGCTAGTACAGGGACACCTGCTAGTACAGGGACACCTGCTAGTATAGGGACACCTGCTAGTACAGGGACACCTGCTAGTACAGGAACACCTGCTAGTACAGGGACACCTGCTAGTACAGGGACACCTGCTAGTACAGGGACACCTGCTATTACAGGGACACCTGCTAGTACAGGAACACCTGCTAGTACAGGAACACCTGCTAGTACAGGGACACCTGCTAGTACAGGGACACCTGCTAGTACAGGGACACCTGCTAGTACAGTGACACCTACTAGTACAGGGACACCTGCTAGTACAGTGACACCTGCTAGTACAGGGACACCTGCTAGTACAGGGACACCTGCTAGTACAGGGACACCTGCTAGTACAGGAACACCTGCTAGTACAGGGACACCTGCTAGTACAGGGACACCTGCTAGTATAGGGACACCTGCTAGTACAGGGACACCTGCTAGTACAGGAACACCTGCTAGTACAGGGACACCTGCTAGTACAGGGACACCTGCTAGTACAGGGACACCTGCTAGTACAGTGACACCTACTAGTACAGGGACACCTGCTAGTACAGTGACACCTGCTAGTACAGGGACACCTGCCAGTACAGGGACACCTGCTAGTACAGGGACACCTGCTAGTACAGTGACACCTACTAGTACAGGGACACCTGCTAGTACAGTGACACCTGCTAGTACAGGGACACCTGCTAGTACAGGGACACCTGCTAGTACAGGGACACCTGCTAGTACAGGAACACCTGCTAGTACAGGGACACCTGCTAGTACAGGGACACCTGCTAGTACAGGGACACCTGCTAGTACAGGGACACCTGCTAGTACAGGAACACCTGCTAGTACAGGGACACCTGCTAGTACAGGGACACCTGCTAGTACAGGGACACCTGCTAGTACAGGGACACCTGCTAGTACAGGGACACCTGCTAGTACAGGGACACCTGCTAGTACAGGAACACCTGCTAGTACAGAGACACCTGCTAGTACAGAGACACCTGCTAGTACAGGGACACCTACTAGTACAGGGACACCTACTAGTACAGGGACACCTGCTAGTACAGGGACACCTGCTAGTACAGGGACACCTGCTAGTACAAGGGCCATCTTCTAGCAGAGGAACACCTAGTCCCTCAATGTTCTCTATTTTTGTAAGATATCCTGTAACTGCCTTCTTAGTGACGGTCCCTGTGCTTGTAGCTCTTCTTTCATTTTCTCCCTTTGCTATCTCTCTCCTCCTCCACTTCTCTTGTTAGTGACTCTATATTCTCTTTCACCTCTATTATGGTGTTGGCATGTCTTTGCTGATCCTCTTCCCTTTGGGCCTCTATTGATGTTAATATATTCCATGCAGTCGTGTTTATTTAATGAGGACGTTCTTTTTCCCTATTGCTCATTTCTCCTTCGTTGTCCCAATTTATTGGCTCCTTCCTGCTGCTCTCTGCTTTCTCAGTCATTGTTTTGGTACCGGTAACGGTTCATTGGCCGTCCTGCTTCAGTCACTGATGGAGGGTTTGTAGCTACCTCAGTTATGATACCTCAGTCACTGACAGGTAGGTGGTAGTGGTGGTGGTTGGTAGTGGTGGAGGTGATAGTAGTGGTGGTGGTGGTGGTGGTGATAGTGGTGGTGGTGGTGGTTGTGGTTGGTGGTGGTGGTGGTAGTGATAGTGGTGGTAGTGGTGGTGGTGGTGATAGTGGTGGTTGTGGTTGGTTGTGGTTGGTGGTGGTGCAGGATGCCCCGGGGTGTGGACACAACATGGGGGTGGCCGGTGTGGGTGTGAGATAGCATCACTCACCCGCACGCATTCTGGTGTGTGTGGGGCTCCACCTCACGCTACGCTTCTTACAGGGTTCGATCCCCGATAGTCGGGTTCGATCATTGTATTTGACTGTGCTGGTGTGTGGAACATTTCCTTACATCTGATTGTGGGTGTGTGGAACATTTCCTTATATCTGACTGCGGGTGTGTGGAACATTTCCTTATATCTGACTGTGGGTGTGTGGAACATTTCCTTATATCTGACTGCGGGTGTGTGGAACATTTCCTTATATCTGACTGCGGGTGTGTGGAACATTTCCTTACATCTGACTGTGGGTGTGTGGAACATTTCCTTATATCTGACTGCGGGTGTGTGGAACATCTCATTATATCTGACTGCGGGTGTGTGGAACATTTCCTTATATCTGACTGTGGGTGTGTGGAACATTTCCTTATATCTGACTGTGGGTGTGTGGAACATTTCCTTATATCTGACTGTGGGTGTGTGGAACATTTCCTTATATCTGACTGTGGGTGTGTGGAACATTTCCTTATATCTGACTGTGGGTGTGTGGAACATTTCCTTATATCTGACTGCGGGTGTGTGGAACATTTCCTTATATCTGACTGTGGGTGTGTGGAACATTTCCTTATATCTGACTGCGGGTGTGTGGAACATTTCCTTATATCTGACTGCGGGTGTGTGGAACATTTCCTTATATCTGACTGCGGGTGTGTGGAACATTTCCTTATATCTGACTGTGGGTGTGTGGAACATTTCCTTATATCTGACTGCGGGTGAGTGGAACATCTCATTATATCTGACTCTGCGAGTGTGTGGAACATCTCATTATATCTGACTCTGCGGATGTGTAGAACATCTCATTATATCTGACTCTGCAGGTGACTGGAACATCTCATTATATCTGACTCTGTGGGTGTTACCTTGAGGTTACCTTGAGCTGCTTCCGGGGCTTAGTGTCCCCGCGGCCCGGTCGTCGACCAGGCCTCCTGGTTGCTGGACTGATCAACCAGGCTGTTAGACGCGGCTGCTAGCAGCCTGACGTATGATTCTCAGCCTGGTTGATCAGGTATCCTTTGGAGGTGCTTATCCAGTTCTCTCTTGAACACTGTGAGGGGTCGGCCAGTTATGCCCCTTATGTGTAGTGGAAGCGTGTTGAACAGTCTCGGACCTCTGATGTTGATAGAGTTCTCTCTCAGAGTACCTGTTGCACCTCTGCTTTTCAACGGGGGTATTCTGCACATCCTGCCATGTCTTCTGGTCTCATGTGGTGTTATTTCTGTGTGCAGGTTTGGGACCAGCCCCTCAATTATTTTCCACGTGTAAATTATTATGTATCTCTCGCGCCTGCGCTCACGTGTAATGAGATGTTCCACACACCCACACACCCACAGAGCTCACGTGTATCTCTCCCGCCTGGTTAATAAGACCACCACACCACCTTACTGACCAACCAGCAAGTTTGGTGTTGGACTTAAGACCAATCAACCTCTTTAGTCGGTCCCGGTAATTTAGATGTGTGTGTGAACATCTCATTATATCTGACTCTGCAGGTGTGTGGAACATCTCATTATATCTGACTCTGTGGGTGACTGGAACATCTCATTATATCTGACTCTGCGGGTGTGTGGAACATCTCATTATATCTGACTCTGCGGGTGACTGGAACATCTCATTATATCTGACTCTGCAGGTGACTGGAACATCTCATTATATCTTACTCTGTGGGTGTGTGGAACATCTCATTATATCTGACTCTGCGGGTGTGTGGAACATCTCATTATATCTGACTCTGCAGGTGACTGGAACATCTCATTATATCTGACTCTGCAGGTGACTGGAACATCTCATTATATCTGACTCTGTGGGTGTGTGGAACATCTCATTATATCTGACTCTGCGGGTGTGTGGAACATCTCATTATATCTGACTCTGCGGGTGTGTGGAACATCTCATTGTCAAGTAGAATGTCAAACTAGTGTACACTTAAGAAAGTGTTACATAAATTTCAGGAAGAGATTAGTAAGTCAGTTGTTAATTGATAGTTCTCTGTGGAGTTATTTTTTTGGTAGTAGAAGATTGCTGGTTCCAAGTGATAACATCTCAGGAGCCCTAAGTGTGTCGTGAGACCCTCTAACACTCAAGATGATACTCAAGGTGCTGCTTCTCAAGTGTGAGTGTTTAGTGGTAGGAGAAGAGTTAAGTGTCTTCTTGGTTTGGTGTTGGACTTAAGGCGTATCAATCTCTGGAGGGTTATTAAGACCACCACAACACCTTACTGACCAACCAGCAAGTTTGGTGTTGGACTTAAGACCTGTCAACCTCTGGAGGGTTATTAAGACCACCTCAACACCTTTCTGACCAACCAGCAAGTTTGGTGTTGGACTTAAGACCTATCAACCATTGGAGGGTTATTAAGGCCACCACAACACCTTACTGACCAACCAGCAAGTTTGGTGTTGGACTTAAGACCAATCAACCTCTGGAGGGTTATTAAGACCACCACAACACCTTACTGACCAACCAGCAAGTTTACTTTCAGTGTATATACACCTAGAAGCGGAGTTTACCACTCAGTATATACATCCATTTAAGTTGACTGTGGAACACTCTCCAGACAGAAAAAGAAAAGCCTTGAAAGATACAAATATATTAACCGAACACAATAGTTGTCTAGAGATTAACAGTCCGCACAATGAACCTTTTTGTCTGTGATGTGAGATAAGACTCGCGCAAATATCTAACTGCTTCGATTACCCACCAAAATATGAATACATAATTTATATTAC
>NC_091157.1:13399181-13444181 GCF_040958095.1 Procambarus clarkii
TGTGGTTGATGGCCTCCACGGCGGTGCCCCCAGTGGACCTGTGTTTTGGCAGACCTGTGGCCAGGGTAGGCTCAACTTCTCAGAAGGATTCGTTGTGAGGCCACGAAGAAGCACCGAGGACTCAGCACCGAGAGTTTTGGCACCAGAGTCTTCAGCAGAAGACAACGATTGTGGATAATCCCCTTGATAGTGTTAATACCCCTCCCCCTGTGTAACCTTTTTATATATTATTTATTGGTGGCGGACATTATATTATATTAAGTTCTTAACTTTCTTTCCCTTCCCCCTTTGAGTTTCTTGCGTCATGGATCACATCCTTGAAAGCCACTACTGGCTTGGGGTCGGATATAACTTCCTCTAACAACATCAGAGTAAGAACCCCATTGCGTCCCGAGAGGGCCGTAACAGTCTATGACCCTAAACTGTGTTCTGGTCTATGACCCTAAACTGTGTTCTGGTCTATGACCCTAAACTGTGTTCTGGTCTATGACCCTAAACTGTGTTCTGGTCTATGACCCTAAACTGTGTTCTGTTCTATAACGCTTAACTGTGTTCTGGTCTATGACGCTAAACTGTGTTCTGTTCTATGACCCTAAAACTGTGTTCACGCAGAGTGCAACATTAGGAAGAGTTACTCATTGATCACCTAGTATAACAAGTTGATGTGTCGACTGAGTGACTGATGAGTCGGCTGACTGACTGATGTGTCGACTGACTGACTGATGTGTCGACTGAATGATATGCCGACTGACTGACTGATGTGTCACCTGACTGATGTGTCGACTGACTGACTGATGTGTTGACTGATGTGTCAGCTGACTGCCTGACGTGTCGACTGACTGACTGACGTGCCGACTGACTAACGACACATCAGTCGACACATAGAATGTGTCGACTGACTGACCAAGGATGAACAACAGAATTATTGGATTTAGAATTAAACATCAGTAAAGGAAATTAAGAAAATAAGCTAATGACAGAAAGCAAAGAATGGAATATAATAGAAGAGAATGAGATAAATAGATAGAAAATAATATAAATAAAGCAAGAAATAGAGAAATAAAGCAGGGAATAAGAAAAATAAAGCAGAAAATAAGATAAATTAAGCAGAAAATATGAAAATAAAGCAGAAAATATAAATTGAGCAGAAAATAAAAGACATAAAGCAGAGAATCAGATAAATAAAGCAGGAAATAAGATAAATAAAGCAGAAAATAAGGGAAATAAGGCAAGGAATAAGATAAATAATCAGAGAAAAGGGTAAAAAAGCAGAGGATATTCGCTGCTTTACAATGAAAGCAGAGAATATTATACATGTCGCAGAGAATGTCATAGATAAGAGGATGAGAGGAATAAAGCAGATAAGATAAACAGAACCGATAAAAGGAATATAAACCTTTCAATAAATGAAATAGAACAGAAAATAAAAGAAACAGAGCAGATAATAAGGTAAATAGAACAGATAATCAGAGAAATAGAGGAGAGAATAAGAGAAATAGAGCAGATAATGAGAGAAATAGAGCAGAGAAAAAGAGATAGAGGCAGAGATTAAGAAGAATAGAGCAGCGAATAAGAGAAAGAGTGCAGAGAAAAAGGGAAATAGAGCATAGAATAAGCGAAATAGAGCAGTGAAAAAGAGAAATAAAGCAGATGATAAAATAAATAGAGCAGATAATAAGAGAAATAGAACAGAGAAAAAGGAAATAGAGCACAGAATATGCGAAATAGAGCAGATGATAAAGAAATAGAGCAGATAATAAGAGAAATAGAGCAGCTGATAATAGAAATAGAGCAGATAATAATAGAAATAGAGCAGATAATACGAGAAATAGAGCAGATAATAAGAGAAATAGAGTAGCTGATAACAGAAATAGAGCAGATAATAATAGAAATAGAGCAGATAATACGAGAAGGCCAATCCGTTAGGCCCCAATCCTGGTTAATAACACAGGTGGCGGTGATGGAGAAGATCAGGACGGAGAATCAGAGCCTTCCTTCCCGGCTATTATGGAGGGGATCGAACCCCGTGTCGTGGGTGAGGGACACCCCTCAGCCACGACACGACGTGATCACCTGCTAGTACAGCGACACCTGCTGGTACAGGGACACCTGCTAGTACAGGAACACCTGCTAGTACAGAGACACCTGCTAGTACAGCGACACCTGCTAGTACAGCGACACCTGCTAGTACAGGGACACCTACTAGTACAGGGACACCTGCTAGTACAGGGACACCTGCTAGTACAGGGACACCTGCTAGTACAGGGACACCCGCTAGTATAGGGACACCTGCTAGTACAGGGACACCTGCTAGTACAGGGACACCTGCTAGTACAGGAACACCTGCTAGTACAGGGACACCTGCTAGTACAGGGACACCTGCTAGTACAGGAACACCTGCTAGTACAGGGACACCTGCTAGTACAGGGACACCTGCTAGTACAGGGACACCTGCTAGTACAGGGACACCTGCTAGTACAGGGACACCGGCTAGTACAGGAACACCTGCTAGTACAGGGACCTGCTAGTACAGGGACACCTGCTAGTATAGGGACACCTGCTAGTACAGGGACACCTGCTAGTACAGGAACACCTGCTAGTACAGGGACACCTGCTAGTACAGGGACACCTGCTAGTACAGGGACACCTGCTAGTACAGTGACACCTGCTAGTACAGGGACACCTGCTAGTACAGTGACACCTACTAGTACAGGGACACCTGCTAGTACAGTGACACCTGCTAGTACAGGGACACCTGCTAGTACAGGGACACCTGCTAGTACAGGGACACCTGCTAGTACAGGAACACCTGCTAGTACAGGGACACCTGCTAGTACAGGAACACCTGCTAGTACAGGGACACCTGCTAGTACAGGGACACCCGCTAGTATAGGGACACCTGCTAGTACAGGGACACCTGCTAGTACAGGAACACCTGCTAGTACAGGGACACCTGCTAGTACAGGGACACCTGCTAGTACAGGGACACCTGCTAGTACAGGAACACCTGCTAGTACAGGGACACCTGCTAGTACAGGGACAGCTGCTATTACAGGGACACCTGCTAGTACAGGGACACCTGCTAGTACAGGAACACCTGCTAGTACAGCGACATCTGCTAGTACAGAGACACCTGCTAGTACAGGGACACCTGCTAGTACAGGGACACCTGCTAGTACAGGGACACCTACTAGTACAGGGACACCTGCTAGTACAGGGACACCTGCTAGTACAGGGACACCTGCTAGTACAGGGACACTTACTAGTACAGGGACACCTGCTAGTACAGGGACACCTGCTAGTACAGGGACACCTTGCTAGTACAGAGGACACCTGCTAGTACAGGGACACCTGCTAGTACAGGGACACCTGCTAGTACAGGTACACCTACTAGTACAGGGACACCTGCTAGTACAGGAACACCTGCTAGTACAGGGACACCTGCTAGTACAGGAACACCTGCTAGTACAGGGACACCCGCTAGTATAGGGACACCTGCTAGTACAGGGACACCTGCTAGTACAGGAACACCTGCTAGTACAGGGACACCTGCTAGTACAGGGACACCTGCTAGTACAGGGACACCTGCTAGTACAGGGACACCTGCTAGTACAGGGACACCTGCTAGTACAGGGACACCTGCTAGTACAGGGACACCTGCTAGTACAGGGACACCTACTAGTACAGAGACACCTGCTAGTACAGGGACACCTACTAGTACAGGGACACCTGCTAGTACAGGGGACACCTGCTAGTACAGGGACACCTGCTAGTACAGGGACACCTGCTAGTACAGGGACACCTGCTAGTACAGGGACACCTGCTAGTACAGGGACACCTGCTAGTACAGGGACACCTACTAGTACAGAGACACCTGCTAGTACAGGGACACCTACTAGTACAGGGACACCTGCTAGTACAGGGACACCTGCTAGTACAGGGACACCTGCTAGTACAGGGACACCTACTAGTACAGAGACACCTGCTAGTACAGGGACACCTACTAGTACAGGGACACCTGCTAGTACAGGGACACCTGCTAGTACAGGGACACCTACTAGTACAGGGACACCTGCTAGTACAGGGACACCTGCTAGTACAGAGACACCTGCTAGTACAAGGGCCATCTTCTAGCAGAGGAACACCTAGTCCCTCAATGTTCTCTATTTTTGTAAGATATCCTGTAACTGCCTTCTTAGTGACGGTCCCTGTGCTTGTAGCTCTTCTTTCATTTTCTCCCTTTGCTATCTCTCTCCTCCTCCACTTCTCTTGTTAGTGACTCTATATTCTCTTTCACTTCTATTATGGTGTTGGCATGTCTTTGCTGATCCTCTTCCCTTTGGGCCTCTATTGATGTTAATATATTCCATGCAGTCGTGTTTATTTATTGAGGACGTTCTTTTTCCCTATTGCTCATTTCTCCTTCGTTGTCCCAATTTATTGGCTCCTTCCTGCTGCTCTCTGCTTTCTCAGTCATTGTTTTGGTACCGGTAACGGTTTCATTGGCCGTCCTGCTTCAGTCACTGATGGAGGGTTTGTAGCTACCTCAGTTATGATACCTCAGTCACTGACAGGTAGGTGGTAGTGGTGGTGGTTGGTAGTGGTGGAGGTGATAGTAGTGGTGGTGGTGGTGGTGGTGGTGGTTGTGGTTGGTGGTGGTGGTGGTGGTGATAGTGGTGGTTGTGGTTGGTTGTGGTTGGTGGTGGTGCAGGATGCCCCGGGGTGTGGACACAACATGGGGGTGGCCGGTGTGGGTTGTGAGATAGCATCACTCACCCCGCACGCATTCTGGTGTGTGTGGGGCTCCACCTCACGCTACGCTTCTTACAGGGTTCGATCCCCGATAGTCGGGTTCGATCATTGTATTTGACTGTGCTGGTGTGTGGAACATTTCCTTACATCTGATTGTGGGTGTGTGGGAACATTTCCTTACATCTGATTGTGGGTGTGTGGAACATTTCCTTATATCTGACTGTGGGTGTGTGGAACATTTCCTTACATCTGACTGTGGGTGTGTGGAACATTTCCTTATATCTGACTGTGGGTGTGTGGAACATTTCCTTACATCTGACTGCGGGTGTGTGGAACATTTCCTTATATCTGACTGCGGGTGTGTGGAACATTTCCTTATATCTGACTGTGGGTGTGTGGAACATTTCCTTATATCTGACTGCGGGTGTGTGGAACATTTCCTTATATCTGACTGCGGGTGTGTGGAACATTTCCTTATATCTGACTGCTGGGTGTGTGGAACATTTCCTTATATCTGACTGCGGGTGTGTGGAACATTTCCTTATATCTGACTGCGGGTGTGTGGAACATTTCCTTATATCTGACTGCGGGTGTGTGGAACATTTCCTTATATCTGACTGCGGGTGTGTGGAACATTCTCATTATATCTGATGCTGGTGTGTGGAACATTTCCTTATATCTGACTGCGGGTGTGTGGAACATTTCCTTATATTTGAATGCTGGTGTGTGGAACATTTCCTTATATCTGACTGCGGGTGTGTGGAACATCTCATTATATCTGACTCTGCGGTGAGTGGAACATCTCATTATATCTGACTCTGTGGGTATGTGGAACCTCTCATTATATCTGACTCTGCGGGTGAGTGGAACATCTCATTATATCTGACTCTGCGAGTGTGTGGAACATCTCATTATATCTGACTCTGCGGATGTGTAGAACATCTCATTATATCTGACTCTGCAGGTGACTGGAACATCTCATTATATCTGACTCTGTGGGTGTTACCTTGAGGTTACCTTGAGGTGCTTCCGGGGCTTAGTGTCCCCGCGGCCCGGTCGTCGACCAGGCCTCCTGGTTGCTGGACTGATCAACCAGGCTGTTAGACGCGGCTGCTAGCAGCCTGACGTATGATTCTCAGCCTGGTTGATCAGGTATCCTTGGGAGGTGCTTATCCAGTTCTCTCTTGAACACTGTGAGGGGTCGGCCAGTTATGCCCCTTGTGTGTAGTGGAAGCGTGTTGAACAGTCTCGGGCCTCTGATGTTGATAGAGTTCTCTCTCAGAGTACCTGTTGCACCTCTGCTTTTCAACGGGGGGTATTCCTGCACATCCTGCCATGTCTTCTGGTCTCATGTGGTATTATTTCTGTGTGCAGGTTTGGGACCAGCCCCTCAATTATTTTCCACGTGTAAATTATTATGTATCTCTCCCGCCTGCGCTCAAGAGAGTACAGATTTAGGCTCTTTAGTCGGTCCCAGTAATTTAGATGTGTGTGTGAACATCTCATTATATCTGACTCTGCAGGTGACTGGGAACATCTCATTATATCTGACTCTGTGGGTGTGTGGAACATCTCATTATATCTGACTCTGCGGGGTGTGTGGAACATCTCATTTATATCTGACTCTGCAGGTGACTGGAACATCTCATTATATCTGACTCTGCGGGTGTGGAACATCTCATTATATCTGACTCTAGGGGTGTGTGGAACATCTCATTATATCTGACTCTGCGGGTGTGTGGAAACATCTCATTATATCTGACTCTGCAGGGTGCTGGAACATCTCATTATATCTGACTCTGCGGTGCACTCGTGTGTGGAACATCTCATTATATCTGACTCTGCGGGTGTGTGGAACATCTCATTATATCTGACTCTGCGGGTGTGTGGAACATCTCATTGTCAAGTAGAATGTCAAACTAGGTGTACACTTAAGAAAGTGTTACATAAATTTCAGGAAGAGATTAGTAAGTCAGTTGTTAATTGATAGTTCTCTGTGGAGTTATTTTTTTGGTAGTAGAAGATTGCTGGTTCCAAGTGATAACATCTCAGGAGCCCTAAGTGTGTCGTGAGACCCTCTAACACTCAAGATGATACTCAAGGTGCTGCTTCTCAAGTGTGAGTGTTTAGTGGTAGGAGAAGAGTTAAGTGTCTTCTTGGTTTGGTGTTGGACTTAAGGCGTATCAACTCTAGGAGGGTTATTAAGGCCACCACAACACCTTACTGACCAACCAGCAAGTTTGGTGTTGGACTTAAGACCTGTCAACCTCTGGAGGTTATTAAGACCACCTCAACACCTTTCTGACCAACCAGCAAGTTTGGGTGTTGGACTTAAGACCTATCACCATTGGAGGGTTATTAAGGCCACCACAACACCTTACTGACCAACCAGCAAGTTTGGTGTTGGACTTAAGACCAATCAACCTCTGGAGGGTTATAAGACCACAACAAACACGCTTACTGACCAACCAGCAAGTTACTTTCAGTGTATATACACCTAAGAAGCGGAGTTTACCATTCTCAGTATATACATCCATTTAAGTTGACTGTGGAACACTCTCCAGACAGAAAAAGAAAGCCTTGAAAGATACAAATATATTAACCGAACACAATAGTTGTCTAGAAGATTAACAGTCCGCACAATGAACCTTTTTGTCTGTGATGTGAGATAAGACTCGCGCAATATCTACTGCTTCGATTACCCACCAAAATATGAATACATAATTTATATTACCGAACATCCCTCCAGACATTCTCAACCTCCTATACCCAAGTCCCCCTATTAAAATATACCCCATATTTGGGGGCTCACGCTTGAGATTATATCAGGGGAGCTTGCAAGCCGGATTGTGAGGCTCCGGCCGCCAGCCGGAGGCCGGTTGTATATTGCATAACTGCGGTCCGGCCGCTTCCGGAGATGCCTTCTCCGGCAGCCCAATGGTGGGCCAGGCTGGTGGGGCCAGGCTGGTGGGGCCAGGCTGGTGGGGCCAGGCTGGTGGGGCCAGGCTGGTGGGGCTAGGCTGGTGGGGCCAGGCTGGTGGGGCCAGGCTGGTGGGGCCAGGCTGGTGGGGCCAGGCTGGTGGGGCCTAGGCTGGTGGGGCCAGGCTGGTGGGGCCAGGCTGGTGGGGCCAGGCTGGTGGGCCAGGCTGATGGTCCAGGCTGGTGAGGCCAGGCTGGTGGGGCCAGGCTGGGCTGTCGGGGCCAGGATGGTGGGGCCCAGGCTGGTGGGGCTAGGCTGGTGGGGCCAGGCTGGTGGGGCCAGGCTGGTGGGGCCAGGCTGGTGGGCCAGGCTGATGGTCCAGGCTGGTGAGGCCAGGCTGGTGGGGCCAGGCCTGGTGGGGCTAGGCTGGTGGGGCCAGGCTGGTGGGGGCTAGGCTGGTGGGGGCCAGGCTGGTGGGCCAGGCTGGTGGGCCAGGCTGGTGGGATAGGCTTGTGGGCCAGGCTGGTGGGGTCAGGCTGGTGGTTCCAGGCTGGTGGGGCCAGGCTGATGGTCCAGGCTGGTGGGCCAGGCTGGTGGGGCCAGGCTGGTGGGCCAGGTTGGTGGGGCCAGGTTGGTGGGGGCCAGGCTGGTGGGGCCAGGCTGATGGTCCAGGCTGATGGTCCAGGCTGGTGGGCCAGGCTGGTGGGCCAGGCTGGTGGCCAGGCTGGTGGGCCAGGCTGGTGGGGCCAGGCCTGGTGGGCCAGGCTGGTGGGGCCAGGCTGGTGGGCCGGCTGGTGTGGCCAGGCTGGTGTGGCCAGGCTGGTGAGGCCAGGCTGGTGGGCCAGGCTGCGGGCCAGGCTGGTGGGCCAGGCTGGTGGGCCAGGCTGGCGGGCCAGGCTGGTGGCCAGGCTGGTGGGCCAGGCTGGTGAGGCAGGCTGGTGGGCCAGGCTGGCGGGCCAGGCTGGTGGGCCAGGCTGGCGGGCCAGGCTGGTGGGCCAGGCTGGTGGGCCAGGTGGTGGGCTCAAGATGTTGTGCATGCAAATTAGCGCTATTAAGAGTCTTCTGATGGTGGTCCGTGGTTCCCTGAACCTAGTATGATAGTGTAGAGGAGAGATTGAGAGAGAGAGGAGAGCGAGAATGAGAGAGACGGAGATGAAGAGAGAGAGAGAGAGAGAGAGAAAGATGAGAGAGGGAGGAGATAGCGAGAGAGAGAGAGGAAGAGAGAGATGAGAGAGAGAGAGGAGAGAGAGAGCGAGAGAGAGGGAGGAGAGAGAGGAGAAGATGAGAGAGAGAGAGAGGAGGAGAGAGAGAGCGAGGAGAGGAGAGAGAGAGAGAGGAGGAGAGAGAGAGAGAGAGAGATGAGGAGAGAGACGAGAGAGACGAAGAGAGATCGAGAGAGAATGTAGACGAGCGAGAGAGAGTGAGAGAGTGAGAGAGAGAGAGAGAGAGAGAGATGAGAGACCACGAGAAGAGAGAGGAGCGAAGAGAGAGAGAGAGAGAGAGAGAGAGAGAGAGAGAGGAGAGAGAAGAGAGAGTGAGAGAGAGAGAGAGTGAGAGGAGAGAGAGAGAGAGAGAGAGAGAGAGAGGAGAGAGAGAAGAGAGAGAGAGAGAGAGAGAGAGAGAGAGAGAGAGAGAGAGAGAGAGAGAGAGAGAGAGAGAGGACAGACAGACAGACAGACAGACAGACAGACAGGACAGACAGACAGACAGACAGGCAGGCAGACAGACAGACAGACAGACAGACAGACAGACAGACAGACAGACAGACAGACAGACAGAGCGAGAAAGAGAGACCGAATATATAACTATTGATGGACATAATTTGGTAGTCAAATCAAGCTTTTAAACTGTTACTAAATTTCACCAAGCCATTGAAAGCCTCGACTCCATATACACACAAAACATAATGACTATGAAATAATATGTCGACGACTCAGTCCTCTGAAACATTAAACAAAGACCTCGACGAAAAGAACACAAATATAATTTAAAATCTTATTGTGTGGGGGGGGGGGGGGGGGGGGATTTTTATGAACCAACAATAATTTTTTTTCCTAAAATAGTTTGTTATATATATAAATATTATTCGAAGATGTAATATTTCCCATTATAAGACATGAATATGGAGACAACAAAGATAATATTGTCACTGAAGGATTCAATGTAATGTCTTCTATTGGTTCTTGACGCAATAACAAATTTTAATAAATAGGGCTTAAGGGGTAATGGGGAGAGTTTATTTTAATAGGTAGGGGGGGGGGGGGGGTTTGTAAAAATCCGCAATGGATTTAGTAGATTGTCGGATAATTTAGTTCTTGGATTAGATTGGCTAACCGGATTGGTTATTGTGCGCCAATCAGATCGCGGAAGATCACCTGCCCATAACCAGATCACTGATTACTTCATGATGGGGTGCCCATAGGTGATCAGTGGAGGAAATGTGCACAACCGCTTCTCCCTCCCCAGGATTCGAAAACGGGTCTCTTGCGAAGTGATGGTGGCGCCGGGGGCAACCCGTTCTCGCAAATTTAATAAGTCAATATTGACTTATTAGTTGCGTGCATAGGTGACATACTTAACATAATAGTTTCCCTTGAAAAGCTTCATAGAAAACACCGACCTTACCTAACCTACTTAGTATGTTAAGATAAGCATCTTATTGTTTCGTAATTACAATTATTACCTAACCTATACCTATAATAGGTTAAGTAACAATTGTAATTACGAAGCTATAAGATGCTTATTTTAACATACTAAGTAGGTTAGGTAAGGTCGGTGTTTTCTATGAAGCTTTTCAAGGGAAACTATTATGTTAAGTATGTCACCTATGCACGCAACTAATAAGTCAATATTGACTTATTAAATTTGCGAGAACGGGTTGGCAAATCCACAAGGGTCGTGGATTGGGATAAGGCAGCGTCTGGGATGCTCTCGGACGCAGGTTCGAATCCTCGTCACGGCTCTTGTGGATTTGTTCATATGATGCATCACGCTATTGTGATGTCTGTGTGTAACATGACACTAAACAACATAGTTTGTTAAATCTATTACTCAGGAATAAGGGTTTAGGCTGAACATTGCTTGGCTGTAAAGCATATTCCGGGGCGTCTGGTGCAGTGGTCGACGTCCAAGACTCACAACCGAGATTACTGGATTCGATTCCAGGGTTCAGATCAGAGACGATTGTAGATGGTTTGGTTTCGCCGCGATATTTACGTTCATCTAGCAGTAAATAGGTGTCCGCCGGGAGTAAGCCAACTGTTGTGGACTGCATCATGAAAAGCTTCATTATTTATTGACTTAATAGGACTTTGATAAGCCTAATAGACCTTCTGTTACTGATTAAGGGGAAAAAAAGATGAAGATCACATAGAAATTTACCAGAGTACTGATTTTCTGGAATAATTAGATTTAGAACTTTGACTTCAATGTCTAAAACGCTTTGGACACGTAGAGAGAAAATGCAGAAAATTTCAGAATTTTATGCTGTTTTATGAATTCGCTTCAAGGAACCAGAAGGTGGAGAGCGACGTGGAGTTCCCTGCCTTGTATACTGACCAAGCAGACTGTCCTCTCCAGCGTTCACAACGCCACTAAACTGATGTACTAAATTGCCCGAACCTAACCTACCAGAGGACCCACCGAGAACAGAAACGTCTTTGTTCTCCATCAAGATCCAAACGAGCCATCAAGGTTTAACACATGTATCTTGGCCACATTTTGAAATTGTCAAGTCTTAACCCTTAACCAGGGCTCTGAAGCCTTAACGACAGGCTCAGGACCATTGAGCAAGCCTCAGAGCCCTTACCCAAGGCTCAGAACCCTTACCCCAAGGCTCAGAAACACTTATCCAAGGCTCAGAACCTTTATCCAAAGCTCAGAACCGAAGTTTGGAACCCTTGGCCAAACTATTTATTAGAACCGTAAATTGATCAATGCGGTTGTATATATAACAAGCCAATAGACAAGCATTCTTGTCTTGTAGGATGAGAAACTCACCTAATTATATGGTAGTAGTTTTGGAGACATTCTCCTGATAGTTTACCTCTTGATCAACCCATTAACGCCTTAGTTTGAGGTTCATAATAGAGTAAAATGGTTTGGAGTAAGATAGACTCCAAAAAAAGGTTCGCAATTATTCAGAATAAAAGTCCCTCATGTGTGGGGTTGGAGAAAGGTGACATTGTTTCAGTCGAAGGAAGTTAGATGGCGCGAGTGCTCATTGGGGGCGTGTTTGGTGCATTAATTGCTCTTGTTTATTGCTGTTTCGACTCAAGATCAGATTTTGCCGTGCAACTCTGCCATAAAAATCCGATTAACGCAGCCAACATTTAAGTTAATTAGTTACCAGACCTCAGTGTTCTGACTGTGTGTTTGAGTTAACTCTATGTAATCTTATTCAAGGGGCCTCCTACTACACTTGAAGTGGCAAGTATCTCGCTAAATCTGATCATGCAACGATTCCATTGGACTTGAAGCAGAAACCATCCAATTAAACTTGAAATAACAACCATCCAAGTAGACTTGAATTAGCAGCAGTTTCACTAGACTTGAAATAGCAACCATCTCACAAGACTTGGTGTAGCAACACTCCTGTAAGACATTAAATAACACCAACTAGACTTGGAGAAGCAACACTCCTGTAAGACATTAAATAACACCAACTAGACTTGGAGAAGCAACAAAATTCATAGCTCACACAGATCCAGGTAAGATGGCCAATAAATTAGTAGACAAATAGGCCAGTGCTACTTGTATGAAGTTCTTGTCTGAAGAAAGTTGTACTAAAATTAATTCATGAGCACAATTTTATAAAGTGACTTCCAGTGTTTTCAAATATAGGATCAGTACATGTACTGAGATCCCTCTATACTGTACTGAGATTGTACTGAGTCTACAATCCCTCTGCTTACTGCTGTTAAAAGCAGCAGCTCTACTGCTTGCGGTGAGGAGAGAGCAACATATTGCATTCTTAAATATTTACAGGTATGAAACATAGCTCTTATTTAATTTGTTTAACATGAGTTATAGGGAGGGAAAGTTACAAAGAAAACTTATGTATGCTGTAATCATTCCTGTACCCCAAGGCAAATGTAGGTTACAGCACTATCCGTATCATCCTGATGATAGAAAATGATGAATATGATCTTGTTCTTTCTGGTAAGAAACAACATGTCCTATAACCTCTTTGGTTTAATCTAAGGCAAAAAGGTATTGATGACTGTTTCATAAAGTGTTTGTCTAATATGGACGACAATTGTAGAATATTTGTTGATTGCACGGTGCAATTGTTGATCTGCAAGGTGCATTTCTTGATCTGCAAGTGTGCGTTTCTTGATCTGCAAGGTGTATTTCTTGATCTGCAAGATGTATTTCTTGATCTGCAAGGTGTATCTTCCTGATCTGCAAGGTGCATTTCTTGATCTGAAAGGTGTATTTCTTGATCTGCAAGGTGCATTTCTTGATCTGCAAAGGTGTATTTCTGATCTTGCAAGGTGTATTTCTTGATCTGCAAGGTGTATTTCTTGATCTGCAAGGTGTATTTCTGATCTACAAGATGCTGTAACAACTGAAGCTGTTTTAAAGTGAATAATTGTATGAGAGAGTGGGAAGGTTGGAACCACGTGTAAGGACCTGACCCAAGCAAGGTCGCATCCCCTGGGGATTGGCGGTGGAAATAACTGGCACCTTTGTTCACAGTTTCGTATAATGAATTATTCCACATTATTCAGTAATCTTGAGAAATTAGTCTTCATTCAAAATTTATAGTATTACTGTTTATAGTATCGAGAGGATCCTAATTGTCAGGATAATGAGTTAAGTCACCATCAGTGACGTCACGAGCCGGGACTAGACTTTGCTGCGGAGTGACCTCAGCGGTCACAGGTCAGCAGAGTTTCCACCTCCACTATTTCTCAAAGGTCAAATAGCCATTTTGTAATCGGAAATAGCCCTTCCCTAAGATGCTTGTGTAATTAACTTCAGTTAAAAGATTTCAACCAATCTGGGTCGTTCAGTACAACAGAGATTAGTTGTTAAACTTAAGCCTTGCTAGTAACTTAGTAAACTAGGCAGAAGAATACCAATCTGTGCTTCTGGAAAGACAGTGTGATACCAGGAACAGCTCGGGAAGGTGGCCACTCCACCTCTCCCCAAGATCAGCAGTCCACCGAGCTGCTCGCATAAAGAAGGTAGAGTTGTTAAGAGTTGGTATAGGGGAATTAGTTCAACTCATTGCTCTTCATATCAGGGAGTGCTCAGTTTAGGGAGTGCTTTGATTTTAGATATTGTTTAGTTTTGAATAAACCATTTAGCTAGTAAATTGTCTTTTTATTAATTTCCATTTTATGTAATTTATTTACATTGTCCCGGACGACGTGTGTAGCCTAAGAGGCCGAGTTGAGTTGGGCCGCAAATTCTAACACCGAATAAGAATTCATTATCCCTTTGATTTTAATTAATTCCACACTTAACGTAAAATTCAATTCATATATTACTAGTGGGGATCAAGTCCCAAGGTTTATTGATTAGCATGATCGATCCAGACCTCGGTCATTGCTCAGTGGTAATGGTCTGGCGGTGGCAGCGCCAGGCGATTCTAGAGTTTTGCTAGAAATCTGTTTTCACGTCATAAGGTTGTAGAATCTTAAGTCGTTCAACGACTTAAGACCACGTGGCGTGGGGTCGGCTCAAGTATAGCTTTGGGGGTCCCTTGGTTTGAGAAGTGAATAAAGATAAGGACAGGGTGAAGGTAAAGGCAGATTAAAAAGTAAAGAACGAACTCACCCGTGTTACAATGCAATTGTTGATCTGCAAGGTGCATTTGACAAAGCCAATGGGCAGGTAACACTCACCACACAAGAGGGAATTAAGAACAAAATAGTATTCTGTAGCACCGTTCAAAAAAAATGGAATCTAAGAAAACGGAGAAACGTGTTCAAAGTAGAGACCAACAGAACCCGAACAGAACACAAACAGAACAGAACAAACGACACACATCACGCGCAGATATGTTAGAACAACTATTCGCTGAATGAAAAAAAGTAACAACAGAAGGAACGTCAAAGTAGGATGACGTCAACAGAGGCACCAACAGAACCATCACACCAGGGTCACGCCAACAGTAGCACCAACAGAACCATCACACCAGGGTCACGCCAACAGTAGCACCAACAGAACCATCACACCAGGGTCACGCCAACAGTAGCACCAACAGAACCATCACACCAGGGTCACGCCAACAGTAGCACCAACAGAACCATCACACCAGGGTCACGCCAACAGTAGCACCAACAGAACCATCACACCAGGGTCACGCCAACAGTAGCACCAACAGAACCATCACACCAGCGTCACGCCAACAGTAGCACCAACAGAACCATCACACCAGGGTCACGCCAACAGTAGCACCAACAGAACCATCACACCAGGGTCACGCCAACAGTAGCACCAACAGAACCATCACACCAGGGTCACGCCAACAGTAGCACCAACAGAACCATCACACCAGGGTCACGCCAACAGTAGCACCAACAGAACCATCACACCAGGGTCACGCCAACAGTAGCACCAACAGAACCATCACACCAGGGTCACGCCAACAGTAGCACCAACAGAATCATCACACCAGGGTCACGCCAACAGTAGCACCAACAGAACCATCACACCAGCGTCACGCCAACAGTAGCACCAACAGAACCATCACACCAGGGTCACGCCAACAGTAGCACCAACAGAACCATCACACCAGGGTCACGCCAACAGTAGCACCAACAGAACCATCACACCAGGGTCACGCCAACAGTAGCACCAACAGAATCATCACACCAGGGTCCACGCCAACAGTAGCACCAACAGGAACCATCACGACCAGCGGTCACGCCAACAGTTAGCCACTCACAGAACCATCACACCAGCGTCACGCCAACAGTAGCACCAACAGAACCATCACACCAGCGTCACGCCAACAGTAACACCAACAGAACCATCACAACACGCGTCACGCCCAACAGTGGCACAAACAGACCATCACACCAGCGTCACGCCAACAGTAGCACCAACAGAACCATCACACCAGCGTCACGCCAACAGTAACACCAACAGAAACCATCACACCAGTGTCACGTCAACAGTAGCACCAACAGAACCATCACATTAGCGTCACGTTAACAGTAACACCAACAGAACCATCACACCAGTGTCACGTCAACAGTAGCACCAACAGAACCATCACATTAGCGTCACGCCAACAGTAGCACCAACAGAACCATCACACCAGCGTCACGCCAACAGTAGCACCAACAGAACCATCACACCAGCGTCACGCCAACAGAACCATCACATTAGCGTCACGCCAACAGTAGCACCAACAGAACCATCACACCATCGTCACGCCAACAGTAGCACCAACAGAATCATCACACCAGCGTCACGCCAACAGTAGCACAACAGAACCATCACACCAGCGTCGCGCCAACAGTAACACCAACAGAACCATCACACCAGCGTCACGTCACAGTAACACCAACAGAACATCACAACAGGGGAGCATAAAGGAACTATTATCAGCATGAAAATTAAGTTGTAATACTGTGTAATACTGTTGCCAGCTGAGAATTCCTCCCTGCGCCAGGCACAACACTGTTGCCAGCTGAGAACTCCTCCCTGCGCCAGGCACAACACTGTTGCCAGCTGAGAATTCCTCCCTGCTTCACGGCACAACACTGTTGCCAGCTAAGACGGGCAGACCAGCCCTAACACGCCATGGGAGAGGCGAAGGTCAGCATGAACACGCCAATCAAGCAAGCAAATGCTTACTATCTACTTCACATCATTCTTGAAGACGTGGAGTATGTGATCTTCCACGTCACATCACATGGGGTCCCCAGGGAACACACACTACTATCCTTTACATACGGAAAAAGAGGAAATGCCAACCACTACAAGGGTCATTAACCACATGCAGCAATATCAACCCGGGTTAGGTAAATAACAGGTACATTTGGGACTGTAAACACTCAAACTGTATTATATTGCAACTAGGACAGGTATACATATGTTGACCAGACCACACACTAGAAGGTGAAGGGACGACGACGTTTCGTCCTGGACCATTCTCAAGTCGATTGTCCAGGAATGGTCCAGGTCGGACCGAAACGTCGTCGTCCCTTCAACTTCTAGTGTGTGGTCTGGTCAACATACTTCAGCCACGTTATTGTGACTCATCGCCTGCAGGTATACATATTCCTGGCAAAAACGTACCGTTCACTGTTGGATTTCATATTTAGGGAAAGAAATTTGACTGTTGAATTGCCATGAGTCACGTGATCAACCTAGTAAGCAAGGCTGCCATGAATTGTTCTGCCCTCGTGGGCAGCTCATACTTTCTTGAAAGCAGAGGTTGTTAACCCATACATAAAGCACAAGCTGCTTGAGATGTGAGCAGCCTTACCTTTTCTCCCAGGGGTAACCCCATTCGGTTTTCAACTTTGTAGACGACCCGACGTCGGCACCCACAACACAAGACGGTCAGCCATCACCAACCACATGCTGATAATGCCATTTTCAAGATCACTTTTACAGCGAGCATCCATGCCTAGGCTGACCCGTATCTGGAACATTTTCACACAACACCCGGTTGGGAGCCGGTCGGCCGAGTGGACAGCACACTGGACTTGTGATCCTGTGGTCCTGGGTTCGATCCCAGGCGCCGGCGAGAAACCATGGGCAGAGTTTCTTTCACCCTATGCCCCTGTTACCTAGCAGTAAATAGGTACCTGGGTGTTAGTCAGCTGTCACGGGCTGCTTCCTGGGGGTGGAGGCCTGGTCGAGGACCGGGCCGCGGGGACACTAAAGCCCCGAAATCATCTCAAGATAACCTCAAGATAACACATAAAGACCAGTGAAATCAAACTAACAGACCATATGAAGGCTCTGGTACACAGACGGCTCCTGGATCATCCTGTAATTAACGTATTTGTAACTTATCATTAAATAAAATTTATTCCAAATGGAAACTATCAATGAGATCACCATATGTGACTTTCTAGAGCCGGGCTGCAGATGAGCTGATGTTGGATAACAGCTCTAGCTTGCAGTTTCATCGGGAGCCTCTATGACATTTGTTATATATTGGGGCTGAGTTAGGGTAATAGTAAGGTACTAAAGTACCATCTAATGGAGATATAGGCCCGGCCCCCAGGAAAGCACTTCCCAACAGAAATACTTTACCGGCTGGATCTTACATCTCTGACTCCACATAGGCAGTAAACATACAGATTCACATACACACTAGTGGCAAAGTCTACGACTCCTTTAGGGACAAATTAACTTAAACCTAAATGCATATAATTACATCAGACACGTGTTCAATGGTCAGTACCTGGATGTAATTACATGGAGCTCCAGAGCACGACCAGGGAACTCAGACCAAATTACACCTAGCACCGAGGGATGGCACGTGATAATGGTACTTATTTATAAATTAAGAATTAAGAGTAGGATAAGAGGAGGGGGACGCCTAGCCAACACGTCCAACCCAGCCCAAGGTTGGTACAGAATAGAGCCGCCTGACAGCTGGGCTGACGGCAACATGTTTCTTTCACCCTGTCGCTCCTGTTACCAAGCAGTAAATAAGTACCTGGGAGTTTGACAGCTGCTACGGGGGAACAACCTGTCCTCTTAAAAATAACGTTGCTTTTGGCCGTTTGCTCGTATGGCCGAAAGTGGACGTAATTTGAAAATGGAAAAAAAAATGAAAATAAATTTTGGATTTTTTTCTTTTAACAACGAGGTTTGCCGTTAAGGGTCCTCTGGTAGGTTAGGTGGGGAGGAAATTCTCATAAAGTTTCAAAACTTTATGAAGAACGTTAATTGAAAGTTTCCTCTCCTAACCTTTCCAAGTAGGCCGGACGATTCAAACAGAAAACGGAACAGTACATCACTTTTGTGAGTCGATTTCATTTCAAATTACGTCCACGTTTGGCCATAGCGCGCATACGAGCGAAATGTGACGTTATTTTTAAGAGGACGGGTTGGCTTCCTGGGGTTGTGTAGCAAAAAAGGAGGCTTTGGCGAGGACCGGGCCGCGGGGACGCTAAGCCCCGAAATCATCACAAGATAACCTCAAGATAACCTAAATCCTTCCTATATAGCTCGTTGCTGGTTGATCAAGAACCATACAGAAACTATTTACTTATCCTCTAATACAATATTAAATTGCCACCATACAATTCTAAGTATAAATATAAGATTTATACCAATACACTAACAAATTATCATCACAATGTAACTACAGAACTAGGAGCATCAAAATGTGCTCACGTCTGACAAGGATGCAATCGCCTCCTTTTGCAAATTGAGGAAATTCCTGTGTATAAAACTACCATTCCTGTGTATAAGACTATAAGGTCATAAATATTCTTTAACCAAACCTATCTAAAAACTTTTTAATTTATATAACACTAATCCCACATATTCAGGGCCTATCACACTCCCTTACCTTGAGGTGCTTCCGGGGCTTAGTGTCCCCGCGGCCCGGTCGTCGACCAGGCCTCCTGGTTGCTGGACTGATCAACCAGGCTGTTAGACGCGGCTGCTCGCAGCCTGACGTATGAGTCACAGCCTGGTTGATCAGGTATCCTTTGGAGGTACTTATCCAGTTCTCTCTTGAACACTGTGAGGGGTCGGCCAGTTTTGTCCCTTATGTGTAGTGGAAGCGTGTTGAACAGTCTCGGGCCTCTGATGTTGATAGTTCTCTCTTGAACACTGTGAGGGGTCGGCCAGTTATGCCCCTTATGTGTAGTGGAAGCGTGTTGAACAGTCTCGAGTCTCTGATGTTGATAGTTCTCTCTTGAACACTGTGAGGGGTCGGCCAGTTATGCCCCTTATGTGTAGTGGAAGCGTGTTGAACAGTCTCGGGCCTCTGATGTTGATAGTTCTCTCTTGAACACTGTGAGGGGTCGGCCAGTTATGCCCCTTATGTGTAGTGGAAGCGTGTTGAACAGTCTCGGGCCTCTGATGTTGATAGAGTTCTCTCTCAGAGTACCTGTTGCACCTCTGCTTTTCAACGGGGGTATTCTGCACATCCTGCCATGTCTTCTGGTCTCATGTGGTGTTATTTCTGTGTGCAGGTTTGGGACCAGCCCCTCAATTATTTTCCACGTGTAAATTATTATGTATCTCTCCCGCCTGCGCTCAAGGGAGTACAGATTTAGGCTCTTTAGTCGGTCCCAGTAATTTAGATGTTTTACTGAGTGGATTCTAGCAGTAAAGGATCTCTGCACGCTCTCTAGGTCAGCAATTTCTTCAGCTTTGAAAGGGGCTGTCATTGTGCAGCAGTACTCCACTCCAGAGAGCACAAGCGTTTTGAAAAGTATCATCAACGGTATAGCATCTCTAGTGTGAAAAGTTCTTGTTATCCAACCTGTCATTTTTCTTGCAGTTGTGACGGCTACTTTATTGTGTTCTTTAAAGGTAAGGTCTTCCGACATGAGTACACCCAGATCCTTTACATTGCCTTTTCGTTCTATGTTATGATTTGCCTGAGTTTTGTACGTGGTTTCTGTTTTTATATTTTCAATTTTTCCGTAGCGCATGAGCTGGAACTTATCCTCGTTAAACACCATATTATTTTCTGTAACCCATAGAAAAACCTGATCTACATCTGATTGGAGGTTTGCCGTGTCCTCTATGTTGCCTACTCTCATGAAAATCCTAGTGTTATCTGCAAAGGATGATACAGTGCTATAGGTTGTGTTCTGGTCAGTTCTCCAGCTGAAATAAATACAGTAAAATAGTAAAATACATATATAGTGTATGTGCAGGTATACGCCAGTAAAATACATATATAGATGAAGGGTCCCTATTTCATATGTAAACTCTGCTATACGATCCTGGACCAATTGCCACAGGACCCAGGACCTGATATTGGATATATCAGGATATCAATATCACAGGATATTGGACCCAGGATTCTTAATGAATCCTAGGCTTTGTGTAAAACACAAAAAAATAGACAGACAGACAGAGACGGACAGACAGACAGAATAAGAAAAATATAAAGATTTATTGCACAAAAATATAGATGCAAATATAGTCAGATGGACATAAACAAACAGACAGACAGAAACTAACATGTGAACAGAAACAGGGCAGGACAAAACAGAGTAACGGACAGACAGACAAACGGACAAAAATCAGAAAGACAGGCAAAAACAGAACGTCAGAAACAGACAAACGGTCAAAAATTAGACAGACGGAAATGTGAAAACCTTATGTAAATCTCTCTCACCACTGACCAGCCTTGTTTGTGTCTCTCTGACCATTGACCAGCCTTGTTTGTGTCTCTCTGACCATTGACCAGCCTTGTTTGTGTCTCTCTGACCATTGACCAGCGTTGAGTGCGTCTCTCTGACCATTGACCAGCGTTGAGTGCGTCTCTCTGACCATTGACCAGCGTTGAGTGCGTCTCTCTGATCATTGACCAGCGTTGAGTACGTCTCTCTGACCATTGACCAGCGTTGAGTGCGTCTCTCTGACCATTGACCAGCGTTGAGTGCGTCTCTCTGACCATTGACCAGCGTTGAGTGCGTCTCTCTGACCATTGACCAGCGTTGAGTGCGTCTCTCTGACCATTGACCAGCGTTGAGTGCGTCTCTCTGACCATTGACCAGCGTTGAGTGCGTCTCTCTGACCATTGACCAGCGTTGAGTGCGTCTCTCTGACCATTGACCACCACATGTCGCAGAAGACATATCTTGCAATTAACATTTTCGAATTATGCCTACTTTTCATGTCTACTTATGTCTACTTTCTTGAATATTTCCATACATTATGAAGAGGAAGAGATTGAGGAAAGGTCTCTTAGATACTCTTAACTGTAACGTTCAAGCAACTAAATGTTTTTAAAATTCTTTTATTTAATAATCCTGAGTAAAATTTCAACCTTCTGTTCAGATTTGAAAGATATGAAAATCTTAAAGTTCATATTTTCAACCCTATCTGAAAGTCAGGATTGCAATATATATCTGTTTATTTATGAGAGACGGGAGAAAGAATACTAGTAGGGTAAGGCTTACCATGAGTTATGGGAAGGGAAAGCTCTCAGCCTGCTAACAGGAGTCAGCAGGAGTCTGCTCCTGTACCCACCTGTGTGTAAAACTAGTAGGGTAAGGCTTACCATGAGCTATGGGAAGGGAAAGCTCTCAGCCTGCTAACAGGAGTCAGCAGTCGTCTGCTCCTGTACCCACCTGTGTGCAAAACTAGTAGGGCAAGGCTTACCATGAGCTATGGAAAGGGAAAGCTCTCAGCCTGCTAACAGGCATACATGAAGACAGACAGGAATACATAGACACAGACAGACACACACACACACCCAGGTAAAAATACAGACAGACATGCAAATAGACAGACTGACAGACAGACAAACACAGACAGAGAGCCAGAAAGTGTTCCAAAGACGTACAAAGAGGGAAACAAAGAGAAGCGAGACAGAGAGTTTGGGAACCAGCAAAAAATGGAAGGCTAACGCGTCCTGGACAAAAACGTTAAATACAGCCAGTAGTCAATAGGCAGTAATTTGCATACCACTGACCGTGGTGAGCTGCTCGGAGCTTTATTCTCGCCACCTGGTCACCAGGCCTAGCGTCACCTGGTCACCTGGCCTAGCGTCACCTGGTCACCAGGCCTAGCGTCACCTGGTCACCTGGCCTAGCATCACCTGGTCACCAGGCGTAGCGTCACCTGGTCACCAGGCCTAGCGTCACCTGGTCACCAGGCCTAGCGTCACCTGGTCACCAGGCCTAGTGTCACCTGGTCACCAGGCCTAGCGTCACCTGGTCACCAGGCCTAGCGTCACCTGGTCACCAGGCCTAGCGTCACCTGGTCACCAGACCTAGCGTCACCTGGTCACCAGACCTAGCGTCACCTGGTCACCAGACCTAGCGTCACCTGGTCACCAGGCCTAGCGTCACCTGGTCACCAGGCCTAGCGTCACCTGGTCACCAGACCTAGCGTCACCTGGTCACCAGACCTAGCGTCACCTGGTCACCAGGCCTAGCGTCACCTGGTCACCAGGCCTAGCGTCACCTGGTCACCAGGCCTAGCGTCACCTGGTCACCAGGCCTAGCATCACCTGGTCACCAGGCCTAGCGTCACCTGGTCACCAGGCCTAGCGTCACCTGGTCACCTGGCCTAGCGTCACCTGGTCACCAGGCCTAGCGTCACCTGGTCACCAGGCCTAGCGTCACCTGGTCACCAGGCCTAGCGTCACCTGGTCACCAGGCCTAGCATCACCTGGTCACCAGGCCTAGCGTCACCTGGTCACCAGGCCTAGCATCACCTGGTCACCAGGCCTAGCGTCACCTGGTCACCAGGCCTAGCGTGACGTACCTGGTCACCAGACCTAGCGTCACCTGGTCACCAGGCCAAGCGTCACCTGGTCACCAGGCCTAGCGTCACCTGGTCACCAGGCCTAGCGTCACCTGGTCACTTGGCCTAGCGTCACCTGGTCACCAGGCCTAGCGTCACCTGGTCACCAGGCCTAGCGTCACCTGGTCACCAGGCCTAGCGTCACCTGGTTACCAGGCCTAGCGTCACCTGGTCACCAGGCCTAGCGTCACCTGGTCACCAGGCCTAGCGTCACCTGGTTACCTGGCCTAGCGTCACCTGGTCACCAGGCCTAGCGTCACCTGGTCACCAGGCCTAGCGTCACCTGGTCACCAGGCCTAGCGTCACCTGGTCACCAGACCTAGCGTCACCTGGTCACCAGACCTAGCGTCACCTGGTCACCAGACCTAGCGTCACCTGGTCACCAGGCCTAGCGTCACCTGGTCACCAGGCCTAGCGTCACCTGGTCACCAGACCTAGCGTCACCTGGTCACCAGACCTAGCGTCACCTGGTCACCAGGCCTAGCGTCACCTGGTCACCAGGCCTAGCGTCACCTGGTCACCAGGCCTAGCGTCACCTGGTCACCAGGCCTAGCGTCACCTGGTTACCTGGCCTAGCGTCACCTGGTCACCAGGCCTAGCGTCACCTGGTCACCAGACCTAGCGTCACCTGGTCACCAGGCCTAGCGTCACCTGGTCACCAGGCCTAGCATCACCTGGTCACCAGGCCTAGCGTCACCTGGTCACCAGGCCTAGCATCACCTGGTCACCAGGCCTAGCGTCACCTGGTCACCAGGCCTAGCGTGACGTACCTGGTCACCAGACCTAGCGCGTCACCTGGTCACCAGGCCAAGCGTCACCTGGTCACCAGGCCTAGCGTCACCTGGTCACCAGGCCTAGCGTCACCTGGTCACCTGGCCTAGCGTCACCTGGTCACCAGGCCTAGCGTCACCTGGTCACCAGGCCTAGCGTCACCTGGTCACCAGGCCTAGCGTCACCTGGTTACCAGGCCTAGCGTCACCTGGTCACCAGGCCTAGCGTCACCTGGTCACCAGGCCTAGCGTCACCTGGTCACCTGGCCTAGCGTCACCTGGTCACCAGGCCTAGCGTCACCTGGTCACCAGGCCTAGCGTCACCTGGTCACCAGGCCTAGCGTCACCTGGTCACCAGGCCTAGCGTCACCTGGTCACCAGGCCTAGCGTCACCTGGTCACCAGGCCTAGCGTCACCTGGTCACCAGGCCTAGCGTCACCTGGTCACCAGACCTAGTGTCACCTGGTCACCAGGCCTAGCGTCACCTGGTCACCAGGCCTAGCGTCACCTGGTCACCAGGCCTAGCGTCACCTGGTCACCAGGCCTAGCGTCACCTGGTCACCAGGCCTAGCGTCACCTGGTCACCAGGCCTAGCGTCACCTGGTCACCAGGCCTAGCGTCACCTGGTCACCAGGCCTAGCGTCACCTGGTCACCAGGCCTAGCGTCACCTGGTCATCAGGCCTAGCGTCACCTGGTCACCAGGCCTAGCGTCACCTGGTCACCAGGCCTAGCGTCACCTGGTCATCAGGCCTAGCGTCACCTGGTCACCAGGCCTAGCGTCACCTGGTCACCAGGCCTAGCGTCACCTGGTCACCAGACCTAGCGTCACCTGGTCACCAGGCCTAGCGTCACCTGGTCACCAGGACAAGTGTCACCTGGTCACCAGGCCTAGCGTCACCTGGTCACCAGGCCTAGCGTCACCTGGACAAGTGTCACCTGGTCACCAGGCCTAGCGTCACCTGGTCACCAGGCCTAGCGTCACCTGGTCACCAGGCCTAGCGTCACCTGGTCACCAGGACAAGTGTCATCCTGGTCACCACTCTCACCAGGACAAGTGTCATCCTGGTCACCACTCTCACCAGGACAAGTGGCATCCTGGTCACCACTCTCACCAGGACAAGTGTCATCTTGGTTACCACTCTCACCAGTACACTTGGTCACCAGGACACTTGGTCACCAGGACACTTGGTCACCAGGACACTTGGTCACCAGGACACTTGGACCAAGTGTCATCCTGGTCACCATTCTCACCAGGACAAGTGTCATCCTGGTCACCACTCTCACCAGGACAAGTGTCATCCTGGTCACCACTCTCACCAGGACAAGTGTCATCGTGGTCACCACTCTCACCAGGACAAGTGTCATCCTGGTCACCACTCTCACCAGGACAAGTGTCATCTTGGTCACCACTCTCACCAGTACACTTGGTCACCAGGACACTTGGTCACCAGGACACTTGGTCACCAGGACACTTGGTCACCAGGACACTTGGACCAAGTGTCATCCTGGTCACCATTCTCACCAGGACAAGTGTCATCCTGGTCACCACTCTCACCAGGACAAGAGTCATCCTGGTCAACCTTGGCATAACTCCACAGGAACATTAGGAAACGCTGTTCAGAGTCAGAGTAGTTAACAATTGAAATGCACAAGGAAGTGATGTGGTGGAGGCTGACTCCATACACAGTTTCAAGTGTAGATATGATAGAGCCCAATAGGCTCAGGAACCTGTACACCAGTTGACTGATGATTGAGAGGCGGAACCAAAGAGCCGAAGCTCAACCCACTCCCACGTTTTCTTCATCACATCTAAGATACTCACTTGTACTTTTGCCAAAGAGGCAGAAATAGGTTTGTTTCCATTTCTGGCCAAAATGCTGTGGCGCGTCTCCGCTGTATCACCTATACCGTCCCAGGAAACTCACGCACATCGTATTATCTGCAGCCTTTGAAGAAATGGTTTTGTCTACATGTCTCATTTAACACTCTGGCATGCCCGGCGGGGCACCCAAATCGCACCGGATGGTAGGCCGAGCAGGCCTGGTGAGCTCACAACCCAGTGTTACACTCTCTCATAATGTTTGTTCTTATTATGATTAAGCAAAAATTAATGCATGACGCCGTTTGCGTCATCGCCCACTCTGCGTGTTTTGGTTTTATGACGCAGACTGCGTCATCAGGACGTCAAAGTGGAATCTTTCAATAACTATGATTTTTCTGTCTCTTTCTGGGTGGTTTCGTCGCCCTACCTGATGGATTCCTGCTTGAATTCTCTCTCTCTCTCTCTTAGAGCTGGTTTGACTGTTCAGTCCATCGGAGCTTCCCATAAACGAGAGATTTCAGTTGTCTTTCTGTTATGTATATAAGGCCAATTAGTGTTCTCAAGACTCCCCACCTCGTCCCGTGGTCAGCCAGTAGGTGGTAAGCACAACACAAGGCGCTCAGCCACCAAGAATCTTATGCTGGCTGCTCGTGGTTTCATTTTGAGGCTGACTCGCTTGTGGAACACGTTTGTTCAACACGTAGATTCACATGAAATCCAGTCAACTGACCACATGAAGGGTCTGGTACGCAGTTGGACCCAGCTTGATCCTGTTACTACCATGATGAAGGTAATACCATGATGAAGATTACTACTATAATTGTAACAACATAAAATAAAGCTAATTTGGTCGGCGTTCAATCCCCGACGGTCCAAGTGGTTGGGCACCATTCATTCCCCCCCCCCGTCCATTCCCAAATCCTTATCCTGACCCCTTCCAAGTGCTATATAGTCGTTAAGACCTGGCGCTTTCCCTTGATAATTCCCTCTGATAGAAACAAATGACAATCACATCAAATAATCGAGTGTGTTCAAAGCCGAGAGATAGACAGACATACACACACGAAGACATATAAGAGACAAACTCACATGCAGAAGACAGAAGAGAACTGAGTATAATTGACGGAAATACAAGGCCGAGACCAAGAGAAACCCAGAAATAAACAAAAAGATACATAGAAGGACAGAGAATGATAAGAAAAAAGGAATCGCTGAAGTGTGATTCAATTTGTTAGAAATCTTCGCACTAGTCAATAGGGATTAATTTGCATATTAGTCTATGCGTGGCGATAAAAAGTGAGTTTCCTTTCACCACTAGCTCACCAGGACAGGAGTCCACTTGGTAAACAGGACAAGCTATGTCTGGTCACAAGGACAATCACCACCAAGTCACCAGGAATGGTTTGACCTTATTATAGAAACCAGAATTACACGATCACCAGAACTAATCTCACCAGGGGTGTCAAAGCTAGTTCCCTGATCACCACAACAATCGTTACATGTTGGTGCAGGCGTCAACCTGGTCACCAATCTCACCAGGATAAACACCCCCTAACCACTGTGGTAACCTGGGTCTCAGTACCAGTGTCACCAGGTTCTCGGGACTAGTTTCCTCACTGGTGACTAGAACCTGTGCCAACCATACCAAAGGATACCTGATCAACCAGGCTGTGACTCATACGTCAGGCTGCGAGCAGCCGCGTCCAGTAGCCTGGTTATCAGTCCAGCAACCAGGAGGCCTGGTCGACGACCGGGCCGCGGGAACGCTGAGCCCCGGAAGCACCTCAAGGTAACCTCAAGGTAAGGTAACCAGGTTACCAGGTCGTTGTCTGGTGTTATATCACATAACTCATTATGGCTTAATGGGTTATGTGATAACTCGATTCAACATGGGATTTTGGGGCAAATAAGTTAGTACAGGAGTGAAAACTAGAGTTAATAGGTGATAATGGGAACCGAGCCCATTTGTGGCTGCCACTAGCTCACCATTAACGGAACTCTGAAGATGAAAAACGAGAACTAGATAAGAAACACATTTTCCAACAGTCTTGAAAAAGTTCTTCTAGATACAGGGCAGAAGAGAATTGAGTGATGGTGGATACATTAATTTATCCAACTTTCTCCTTCACCAGAATGAAGTATTCAACTGCCTTGCCGACGTGAGTTATTTCAGACTGCTTTATATAGCGGACAGTGCGCGCCCAGTCCGAATTCCACCAAGGAAAGCACTTCCTCAAAGACATTCGAGGTAGAGCTTGGGATGGAGCAGCATTAGATAAGCTTAGCTGAAAGAGAAAATGGGACTGAGGAAGAGGAAGACATAACATGCAGTGAATGGAGGCGAAGGACAGTAAGAGTTTCCAGTCTGCTCCGTCAAGACACCACCGGAGCAGAGGGAAAGATGGAGTCAAAAGACTCAGGGACAAATAGGGAAATGATTACTGTTATGAAGGTCATCAATGACCCACAAGGTCAGGTTAGGTCATGGAAGTTGTGCAGAGAAAACAATAAATTAGCAATAAAGTATTTAATACACATAAGACTGTGAGAAATAAATTAAGCTTTTTTTTTTAAAGCTATCAACCAATATTAGTAACAGAATAGCCGTATTGGTTATGTCTAACGTGAAAATTATCTGTAATAATTGATAATGCAGATGGAAAATCTGAACGATGCTTAAATCATTAGAAATCGGAAGATGGAAAGAACGACAAAGATAAGAAAAAGTAAACCACTTAGTCAGAGATATACAACCAGCAAAATTAAGGCCTGCACAACAGATAAATTAACATAAAAGCTTTAAATATCGATTAGAATATTGTATATATACATTACAATATTGTATATATATATTTTCCTTTCTGAAAATAAAAAAGACAAAAAGGCATAATTAAACAAAAACAAGCGAAAGGTCAGAAGCAGTAAGACTTAGATAGGTAAGTCTAGCAGTAAAGAATGGCTTGGAAGGGGAAATGAGAGATCACTCATGCAGACAGGTTCGGATGTGGAAGAAGGGGAAGTAGAGAGAGGCAGAGAGGGGGAAAAGAGAATAGCCCGAAAATACGATTTTGCGAGGCTCGGGAACAAGGGAAGACATGAAAGATGGGTCACACGACTTATTTTCCTCAGCGAGAAGAGGATGGATCATTATTTTCCTCAGCGAGAAGGACAATTTCTGGGTTTCTCTTTTGACTGGAAAATGGGTTTGTAGGGTGGGAGAAGAGAATTTGTGGCCACCAAGCGATGAGTCCAACAGCCTGGTTGACCAGACGATCAACCAGGAGACCTGGTCAGACAATATCGTCAACAGCTTCTGACAAAGACCAATGTCAGGAAGAGCCAGAACGGGGTGAACAAAGGTTGGAACTGAATACGGTGCGAGGGGGACCAAGAGTCAGAGGAAAAGACGGGGCTGGAGGGGTGTAGTTCGAGCCCCTAGAGACCTGCATTGAACACATTAATGCTCAGAGATGTAACGCGGACCGTGGATGTAACAGGAAGGACCTGAGGATCACTCCGGCAAAAGACCTTGAAGGGGGCAAGACGCAGAAGCGACACAGTCGACGACGCGGACGGGAGGACATGGAAACGATTTTTGGATCAAGAGACACGACAAAGCGGGGCTTAGAGCGCTCGGCGAGCAGCGTGAGCATTTGTGACTTCACAGAAGGCTTCTGACATCGTAGTTGACGCCTTGTGTTGAGTACGGGATGCTGTCTTTGTGTCTAAGGTGGGCAATACACGTAATTTTAAAGTGAGCACAGAATCGCTAGAATTCAAGTTGACCAACACCCAATTAATGCAGGAAACCAGCAGCGTCGCGTAGGTGGACTTGAACTGTCCGATCTCACCGTAAAAGACGACTAATGGGAGCCAAATAAATTTGCTTTTATACCTCAGAAATGTACAGCATTACTACGGTTAATGGTTATATATAGCAATATTTGAGAGGCAGAGAGGCATAGAGAGGTTATATATAGCAATATTTGAGAGGCACAGAGAGGTTATATATGGCAATATTTGAGAGGCATAGAGAGGTTATATATGGCAATATTTGAGAGGCACAGAGAGGTTATATATAGCAATATTTGAGAGGCACAGAGAGGTTATATATAGCAATATTTGAGAGGCATAGAGAGGTTATATATGGCAATATTTGAGAGGCATAGAGAGGTTATATATAGCAATATTTGAGAGGCATAGAGAGGTTATATATAGCAATATTTGAGAGGCATAGAGAGTTTCTTGACTTTTCAGTCACTGTGAACTCTGACTTTTGAGAAGAGATTTTTGACTTTACCAGTCAAGTTGTGACTTAGTTTTTCTGAAGGCAAAGGAATAGTTCAGTGACTTGTGTTACTAATGTTCGTGCTGAGACATAGCTCCCACTCTAGTTATGTAGTGTCACCATCCACCATCTCCACAACTTAGCAGCCAGTCTTAGCTGGCTAGTGTACCCATATTAGCTTATCCTGATTTACCTGAGGGCCACTAAACCTAGTGGCCTCGACGAGGACAGGTATATTTTAAAAATATATTTTCCAGGTATATTTTAAAAATACAGTTGTTTCAGTTACGGCTTCGGCGGGTAGGCGGTTCCATGGATTACTAACCCTGTGGGCGAAAACTGGAACGGGGGAACTATCAGGAGAAAGCACCAAGCCATTACGCCTATTACTGAAAAGGTGTCAGGATAAGGATTTGGGGTGGGACTGGGGATGGAATGGTGCCCCAACCACTTAGACGGTCGGGGATTGAACACCGACCTGCATGAAGCGAGACCGTCGCCCTACCGTCCAGGCCAAGTGGTTGTGCTGTGGGTGAAAAGACATCTCCTGCACATGTTGCACCAGCTAGATATCACTAAACAAAGATAAGAACAGCTCAACAAGCCACAATTTAGAACTGAGAGCAGGAAATGTGGGGTGAAAAAGCATCTCCTGTTCTCTGTCCTACATTGTGGCTTGTTGAGCTGTTCTTAGTTAGTGACATCTAACTGCTGTGGCTTGTTGAGCTGTTCTTAGTTAGTGACATCTAACTGCTGTGGCTTGTTGAGCTGTTCTTAGTTAGTGACATCTAACTGCTGTGGCTTGTTGAGCTGTTCTTAGTTAGTGACATTTAACTACTGTGGCTTGTTGAGCTGTTCTTAGTTAGTGACATCTAACTGCTGTGGCTTGTTGAGCTGTTCTTAGTTAGTGACATCTAACTGCTGTGGCTTGTTGAGCTGTTCTTAGCTTAGTGACATCTAACTGCTGTGGCTTGTGTTAACTTGCTTGATTGTTACTTGGTTGTGGGTATGTATATAAAGTGTAAATAAGCTGTGTCATGTAGACAAGTTCGCCCTAGTAAACTGGTGGAGTTTACCGAAACTTTTACTCAAACCTAAACTGTTTGAACTTATATTTTTGAGGCCAGGAGGTTCACTAAATTTATGGGGGGAAAGTTCTACCCCACGAGCCTTGCAGGGAAAGCATGACATAACGGTGAAGAATAGGGCTACAGTGATGATGACAGTGTATAGTGAAGATGGTTACAGTGATGATAACAGTGTATAGTGAAAATGGTTACAGTGATGATGACAGTGTATAGTGAAGATGGTTACAGTGATGAAGACACTGTACAGTGAAGATGGCTACAGTGATGAAGACACTGTGTAGTGAAGATGGTTACAGTGATAATGACAGTGTATAGTGAAGATGGTTACAGTGATGAAGACACTGTACAGTGAAGATGGCTACAGTGATGAAGACACTGTGTAGTGAAGATGGTTACAATGATGAAGACACTGTACAGTGAAGATGGTTACAATGATGAAGACACTGTACAGTGAAGATGGTTACAATGATGAAGACACTGTACAGTGAAGATGGTTACAATGATGAAGACACTGTACAGTGAAGATGGTTACAATGATGAAGACACTGTACAGTGATGAAGACACTGTACAGTGAAGATGGTTACAGTGAAGATGACACTGTACAGTGAAGATGGTTACAGTGAAGATGACACTGTACAGTGAAGATGGTTACAGTGAAGATGACACTGTACAGTGAAGATGGTTACAGTGAAGATGACACTGTACAGTGAAGATGGTTACAGTGAAGATGACACTGTACAGTGAAGATGGTTACAGTGAAGATGACACTGTACAGTGAAGATGGTTACAGTGATGAAGACACTGTACAGTGAAGATGGTTACAGTGAAGATGACACTGTACAGTGAAGATGACACTGTACAGTGAAGATGGTTACAGTGAAGATGACACTGTACAGTGAAGATGGTTACAGTGAAGATGACACTGTACAGTGAAGATGGTTACAGTGAAGATGACACTGTACAGTGAAGATGGTTACAGTGAAGATGACACTGTACAGTGAAGATGGTTACAGTGAAGATGACACTGTACAGTGAAGATGGTTACAGTGATGAAGACACTGTACAGTGAAGATGGTTACAGTGAAGATGACACTGTACAGTGAAGATGACACTGTACAGTGAAGATGGTTACAGTGAAGATGACACTGTACAGTGAAGATGGTTACAGTGAAGATGACACTGTACAGTGAAGATGGTTACAGTGATGAAGACACTGTACAGTGAAGATGGTTACAGTGAAGATGACACTGTACAGTGAAGATGACACTGTACAGTGAAGATGGTTACAGTGAAGATGACACTGTACAGTGAAGATGGTTACAGTGAAGATGACACTGTACAGTGAAGATGGTTACAATGATGAAGACACTGTACAGTGAAGATGGTTACAATGATGAAGACACTGTACAGTGAAGATGGTTACAATGATGAAGACACTGTACAGTGAAGATGGTTACAATGATGAAGACACTGTACAGTGAAGATGGTTACAGTGATGAAGACACTGTACAGTGAAGATGGTTACAGTGAAGATGACACTGTACAGTGAAGATGGGGGCCTCCGACACTCCAGCAACACCTGGAAATAAATATATTCCTCCAATCACCTTTCAACATAGCTTTGAGAAACAGGTTTTTCAATGCTATGGAGAAGACATGAGCGAGACGTTGAAAATACTTAAGGGAGGGATTAACAGGAAGACGAGCTGAATGCTTAGAGCAAAGTGGTTGAGTAATTTTTCCCACTCTATCGAGGCTTCAAATTACAGGAGAAAACATGCAAAGCCAGAATCCATAGTGAAACCCGATTATGTGTACCTATTTTCATTCCTAAACCAGCCAGTGAATATATATTACATTCACTCACATATAAAGGACATGTTTTTTTTTAGTTTTGTTTTTCGAAAATGCTTTTGTAGAAGCAATTGCAAACTTTCCCCATAAATACGATTCATCTTGCAATAATATGGCATTCGCACGGACGGTTGGGTAATTATCAAGGATATGGTAGGGATATGAGGACAAGGAGCTGGGATATGAGGACAAGTAGCTGGAATTTGAGGACAAGGAGCTGGGATATGAGGACAAGTAGCTGGAATTTGAGGACAAGGAGCTGGGATGTGAGGACAATGAACTGGGATATGAGGACAAGGACCTGGGATATGAGGACAAGGAACTGGGATATGAGGAAAAGGAGCTAGGATATGAGGACAAGGAGCTGGGATATGAGGACAAGGAGCTTTCATATGATGACAATGACCTGGGATATGAGGACAAGGAACTGGGATATGAGGACAAGGTCCTGGGATATGAGGACAAGGATCTGGGATATGAGGACAAGGACCTGGGATATGAGGACAAGGACCTGGGATATGAGGACAAGGAGCTACGATATGAGGACAAGGAGCTTTGATATGATGACAATGACCTGGGATATGAGAACAAGGAGCTAGGATATGAGGACAAGGAGCTGGGATATGAGGACAAGGAACTGGGATATGAGAACAAGGAGCTGGGATATGAGGACAAGGACCTGGAATATAAGGACAAGGAACTGGGATGTGAGAACAAGGAGCTGGGATATGAGGACAAGGACCTGGAATATAAGGACAAGGACCTGGGATATGAGGACAAGGTCCTGGGATATGAGGACAAGGACCTGGGATATGAGGACCAGGAGCTGAATATATCAGGAAGGGGTAAGAGACGGGGTCCAATCACTTGGCCCATCGGGAAAACGTCGACCCAATTATATATCAACATGCTCACTCTGCCGACCAGTCGAAGTGATTGTGCATTTTCGCGCAATATATTGTTGATGTTTTTGTTTGCAGAATGAAATGTATTCATTATATAATTGTTTGCAAACTTATATTGTTTGGGGGATGGAGAGGCGTCAAGGTGATAGTTCAGAGGAGTCAAGGCTTTATAAACTTATTTCTGAAGGGTGTCAGCGGGCGTCGGGGGTTTCAAACTGATCGCTAGGGGGCGACTGGGCTTTAAAACTGATTGTCAGGGGCTTAAAGCTGATTGTTAGGGCTTAAAGCTGATTGTTAGGGGCTTAAAGCTGATGGTTAGGGGCTTAAAGCTGATGTTAGGGGCGTTGGGGATTTGAAGAGGGTCGATGGGGGTCATCAGGGGTTTAAAACTTAAAGTTTGGTTACAGTTTACATTAATATTTCAGCTTTAAACCCCTCGGGATCAGTAGTTTAAAGCTGAAAGTTTTGAAAGTTGTGGGGGGGGGGGAAGTCAAGGGTTTAAAGCTGAAAGTTTGGGGGAAATCAAGGGTTTAAAGCTGAAAGTTTTGAAAGTTTAGGGGGAAGTCAAGGGTTTAAAACTGAAAGTTTAGGGGGAAGTCAAGGGTTTAAAGCTGAAAGTTTTGAAAGTTTGGTGGGAAGTCAAGGGTTTAAAGTTGAAAGTTTTGAAAGTTTGGTGGGAAGTCAAGGGTTTAAAGCTGAAAGTTTTGAAAGTTTGGGGGAAAGTCAAGGGTTTAAAGCTGAAAGTTTTGAAAGTTTGAGGGGGGGGGAATCAAGGGTTTAAAGCTGAAAGTTTTGAAAGTTTGGGGGGGGGAATCAAGGGTTTAAAGCTGAAAGTTTTGAAAGTTTGGGGGAGGGGAAATCAAGGGTTTAAAGCTGAAAGTTTTGAAAGTTTGGGGGGGGGGGAAATCAAGGGTTTAAAGCTGAAAGTTTTGAAAGTTTGGGGGGGGGGGTAATCAAGGGTTTAAAGCTGAAAGTTTTGAAAGTTTGGGGGGGGGGAAATCAAGGGTTTAAAGCTGAAAGTTTTGAAAGTTTGGGGGTCACCATTCAACCAGAACTATTGTTTTATGATCTCAGAATCATAATAAAGTTGTTTGTAACAATAGTTACCTTAGGTGGTTCAGTTTCCAGGCTCGTAAAACGTTTAATAAATGTAAACACAGCCGCCATGCTTTAGGAAAGATGCACGGGTTCCGTAAGTAGATGCATAAATACTCGGTGAATTCTAGGCCTATCACCCCCCCCCCCCCCACCAAAACTAGTGTCACTAGAATACTAAACTCACCAGGAACACGCGGTTAGACTACATTGTGGATCCTAGTCCACCAAGTACAATCACCAATCATAACTCCTCAACACCGGCTCACCAAGTTCCTCGGTCACCACATCACCAGGAGCCAGATTCACGAAGCAGTTACGCAAGTACTTACGCACGTGAACATCTTTCCTCAATCTTTGACGGCTTTGTTTACATTTATTAAACAGTTTACACGGATGAAAACTTGCCAATCAACTGTTGTTATTGTTATAAACAGCCTCCTGGTGCTTCGGAGCTCATTAACTGTTTAATAATTGTAAACAAAGCCGCCAAAGATTGAGAAAAGATGTACGGGTTCGTAAGTTCTTATGTAACTGCTTCGTGAATCTGGCCCCAGGAATGCACACCAGGAACTTCCCTGGTTATTCAACCCACCAATAGGCCGACCTGTAGAGTCACAAGCTCGCACCAAGATCACCATATAGGACTCCTGGTCATGCTCTCAACAGGAGCGCATACCGGAGATCGCCCCGTGGTCACCATCGCATCAACACTACCGGTTTCTCGTCACCAGCCACACCTCGAACCCGTTCCAGCGGGTCTGTCCGGAGGCAGCTGTATAGCCCGCCACCCCTCCGTCCCCCAATTATAATCTCTTACTTAAACTTGTGTTCCGTAGAAGGTAACTTTCCTAATTACAACGGCCTCTGGTGCTCACAGCGGAATGACAGACATTAATACCCGTCTGGAGAGTTCCTCTGGCGTCGCTGCCGAGTCACTAAATGAACTCAAATTAACGAAGTTATCCTTTCAAGTTTTGGCTCTGTTTCCAACCTCTGTTTCACCTCTCCGGCGTTAGTCCATTGCTGTTTCCGCTGTTCTTCTTTTATCTTACGTTATATATTCATTCTCTTTGCCACTCTTTCTTTGTACGACTTGAGGATGGTCCACGATGGACCGAAACGTCGTTTTGTATCATTTCAGACTTGTGGAATGGCTAGCTCTGTTTTGTTTAAGGTGATGGGTGTTTGAAGCTCACTGTAATAAGGAGAGGGGGAGTTTATTTCAGTCATTTATTATACACCCCCATACCCATCCCGTGAGCGGTGGTGGATCCCATACCCATCCCGTGAGCGGTGGTGGATCCCATACCCATCCCGTGAGCGGTGGTGGATCCCATACCCATCCCGTGAGCGGTGGTGGATCCCATACCCATCCCGTGAGCGGTGGTGGATCCCATACCCATCCCGTGAGCGGTGGTGGATCCCATACCCATCCCGTGAGCGGTGGTGGATCCCATACCCATCCCGTGAGCGGTGGTGGATCCCATACCCATCCCGTGAGCGGTGGTGGACGCCATACCCATCCCGTGAGCGGTGGTGGACGCCATACCCATCCCGGGGGCGCTGGTGGATCCCATACCCATCCCGTGAGCGGTGGTGGATCCCATACCCATCCCGTGGGCGGTGGTGGATCCCATACCCATCCCGTGAGCGGTGATAGAAAGGGTTACAGAGGCACATAATGGGTCAGAGAAAGGGTCCTAGTCTATATAACACTTATACGAACATTTGATGTGGTGTAGCACAGTGGGCTACGCCCTCGATTCACCATCGAATTACCCGGGTTCAGTCCCCATGAGAGAAACAGGTGAGTACGTTACCTATCACCTGATTTCTCTGTTCACCAAAGAGTATATATGTACCTGGGAGTTAGGCAACTCTTGTGGGTTACATCCTGGGATAAGTCAGTAATTAGCCTAGAGAGGACCTTGATAATATTAAGTAGAGACTTCCTGGCGCCGATAACAGGAATTATCATATTATTATATGGACCGACGCTTGCTTTTTATTCGTGTGCTGTTGCACAGGGTCAACAATATTGCTCAACTTTGCACAGACGCCTGCCAAAGCAAGCTAATTGGTTCTTGGTGAGAGCCAGTGCCACAAGGCTGGCAAACAATGCTGGGAATGTTTGCGTGTGTGTGTACACTGCTGCTTTCAGCCATTCCGAAATGATTATTTTAAAATCATTGTACATCTTCCAAACAAAATTTTCTGAATGTTGTACTTGAAGTCCGATGAGATTATAAACTCATATAGGGAAGGTAATAGCGGAAATGTATCAGAATAGAAGTATGGAATGAGAGGGACTGGTTTGGTGGAATGTGGTGCTCTGGTGGTGGCAGCATCGTGGGGCTCGACGCCTGGAGCTTCAGGTGAACCGTTGCCGCCACCGTGGAGCCAGGCCCCCAGTCTTGTTGTGTCCCCCCACCGTCCACACCTCCACCCTAGTCCTCCACCCTAGTCCTCAACCCTAGTCCTCAACCCTAGCCCTCAACCCTAGCCCTCCACCTGAGCCCTCCACCCCAGCCCTCCACAGGGGCGGCATTCTTCCAACCTTACCTCGCTATTACCCCTAAAATTCCCCCCCCCCTACTGGCATTGCCTGGCCAACCTAGCTTCCCCGCTCCTCTTCCTTACCCACACTACAGTGTCATCCAGACACTCTTCCCTACCACGGGCTCTCCATCCTGGATTTTTATATTAAGAAATTTATATATAAAAAAGATGGCTTGTTGATAAGCAATTTCAATCCTGCTGAAATCAGCAGCTGCGTCCAAAGACGTTTCGTGTTAATGAACACATGTTCAAAGGTACAGTTAATGAAGAATGAGTGATTGATAGAGATTAAGCCACCCAAGAGGTGGCACGGGCATGAATAGCCCGTAAGTGGTGGCCTTTTTGAGCCATTACCAGTATCAAGATCTGATACTGGAGATCTGTAGAGGTGCGACTGCACCCTGCGTGAAGGGAGATGTCTCCCGAAAGTTAATGAAATACATAACTTGAATATATACAGGGAGCAAGGTGACGGATGAGGTGCAAAACACGGTCAAGAAATATTGGGTCAAGAAGATAAGAACAAGAGGGAACTAGAGAAGGCCTTATGACCTGAAGACCAGACCACACACCAGAAGATGGCGAGGCGACGACGTTTCGGTCCCTCCTGGACCATTATAATTAATTCAATTAATTATCAAGTCGATTGTGATGGGAGCGAGGTTGTTGATTTGGATTTAGCTACTCAGAACGAAACGTCAATGTAGCACGGGCTATAGTGAGCCCGTAATTGAGTTTGGTTATTTGCGATAACCTTGTTACTGTATTATTTGGGTCAAACTTTTGAAAGGAGGGGGGGGGGTCCTCCTCATCCCCCAGTTTCTTTTCCGCTTCTGTTTTAGCGCACTGGTTTTAGTCTTGTGTTAATAACATGATCTTGGTGGCGGATATAGATGTACAGTGTTCACTAATGAGTCGCATTCTTCAACTGCTTTTCTAACCATTGTAGTCGCTGTGGATTTTGCATCTTATGCAGCTGCTCTTGTTGGATTAATGTTGAGTTTGATGCGCAGGGCTTCAGTAGCTTCACATTTCAGTAAGTAATGCAATAGTGGCGCCTCTTCATCTGATCCACAGATATGACACTTTAACTATTGGGTTTATTACCTCCCAGCAGCACTTGTAACCAAGTCTGAGTCTGTGTATGGCTACTGCAATAACTCTGGATGTCTTTTTGTCAGGCTTGAAAAAGTAGTACCCAGTGGCTTGTTCGTACCATATTGTAGTGGATCTTCCTTCCGCTACTTTGGCTCTGTGGCGACTTTTGATAGTTGGGAGTATTTTCTTCTTGATTTGCTCCTTAATCTGTGAAAAACTTGGAGGTAAATGAACCTATACAACAGATAGAGCAGTGGCAGTTTTTGCTAGTGAGTCTGCCTTTTCATTACCATCTATGCCAATGTGACTTGGTATCAATTTAGAGTAAGTGACAGCTCTAGAGTGTGTGCTTCTTTTCCTATATGTAGGATTTCTGTGATGAGCCATATATTATCTCTGTGGTGGCTGGAAAACAATACCTGGAGCGAAGATTTAGAGTCGGTATGAATGATGACATTGTGTAAATTATTCTCAATTGCATAATTTAAGGCCTCCATCAGAGTATATAATTCTGTCTGCAATGTTGAGCACCCACTATTCATGCTCCAGTAAGCTTGATGGTTGGTAGTGTAAACTGCTGCCCCAGCAGAACCTCTTTCTTGATCAACTGATCCGTCTGTGAAGATGTGAGTCGTTGTAGGTCTTGAGATGGTTTCCATTTGTTGTTCCATGACTACTTTGTTCCTCTGCGAGTCACATGCTGAATTTTTAACTGGGGGAGCGAGGGAGACAAGGGCATTAAGTAAGGCAAGAAAGTGGTGAGGAGCAGTTAAGAAGAGGTAATTCTTAGAGGATAGAACTCGCCCCCTCCCAATCTGCCCAGCCTCGCCCCCCTCCCACCCAGCCTAACCTCGCCCCCTCCCACCCTGCCCAGCCTCGCCCCCTCCCACCCTGCCCAGCCTCACCCCTTCCCATCCTGCCCAGCCTCACCCCTTCCCACCCTGCCCAGCCTCACCCCTTCCCACCCTACCCAGCCTCACCCCTTCCCACCCTGCCCAGCCTCACCCCTTCCCACCCTGTCCAGCCTCGCCCCCTCCCTCCCTGCCCAGCCTCACCCCTTGCACCCAACCCAACCTCGCCCCCTCCCACCCTGCCCAGCCTCGCCCCCTCCCACCCTCACCCCGTCCCACCCTGCCCAGCCTCACCCCGTCCCACCCTGCACAGCCTCGGGCATCAGGTGGGTATACTGCCCGCCGTGCTGGAGCCGGGGGCCGGGAGGAGTAGTCGTGATCCGTTCAATAGTCACCATCACTCCCACTCCGTACACCTCTCCTGTCCTCCTGTCCTCACCTAGCCCCTCTCCTCCGTCCTCCCTCTCCTAATTACTCTCCATCCCTTCCACATTCCGATCTCCTTTCCACATCGTTTACATTCATAAAATCTCTCCCTGCCCTGCCTCACACATCCTCCTCCCTGCCCTGCCTCACACACCCTCCCTCCCTGCCCTGCCTCACACATCCTCCTCCCTGCCCTGCCTCACACACCCTCCCTCCCTGCCCTGCCCTGCCTCACACATCCTCCTCCCTGCCCTGCCTCACACATCCTCCTCCCTGCCCTGCCTCACACATCCTCCTCCCTGCCCTGCCTCACACACCCTCCCTCCCTGCCCTGCCTCACACATCCTCCTCCCTGCCCTGCCTCACACATCCTCCTCCATGCCCTGCCTCACACACCCTCCCTCCCTGCCCTGCCTCACACATCCTCCTCCCTGCCCTGCCTCACACACCCTCCCTCCCTGCCCTGCCTCACACACCCTCCCTCCCTGCCCTGCCTCACACATCCTCCTCCCTGCCCTGCCTCACACATCCTCCTCCCTGCCCTGCCTCACACACCCTCCCTCCCTGCCCTGCCTCACACACCCTCCCTCCCTGCCCTGCCTCACACATCCTCCTCCCTGCCCTGCCTCATACATCGTCCTCCCTGCCCTGCCTCACACACCCTCCCTCCCTGCCCTGCCTCACACACCCTCCCTCCCTGCCCTGCCTCACACATCCTCCTCCCTGCCCTGCCTCACACACCCTCCCTCCCTGCCCTGCCTCACACACCCTCCCTCCCTGCCCTGCCTCACACATCCTCCTCCCTGCCCTGCCTCATACATCCTCCTCCCTGCCCTGCCTCACACACCCTCCCTCCCTGCCCTGCCTCACACATCCTCCTCCCTGCCCTGCCTCAAACATCCTCCTCCCTGCCCTGCCTCACACATCTTCCTCCCTGCCCTGCCTCACACATCATCCTCCCTGCCCTGCCTCACACATCCTCCTCCCTGCCCTGCCTCACACACCCTCCCTCCCTGTCCTGCCTCACACATCCTCCCTCCCTGCCCTGCCTCACACATCCTCCTCCCTGCCCTGCCTCACACACCCTCCCTTCCTGCCCTGCCTCACACACTCTCTCTCCCTGCCCTGCCTCACACACCCTCCCTCCCTGCCCTGCCTCACACACTCTCCCTTCCTGCCCTGCCTCACACACCCTCCCTCCCTGCCCTGCCTCACACACCCTCCCTCCCAGCCCTGCCTCACACATCCTCCCTCCCTGCCTTGCCTCACACACTTTCCCTCCCTGCCCTGCCTCACACAATCTCCCTCCCTGGCCCTGCCTCACACACCCTCCTTGCCCTGCCTCACACACCCCCTCCCTGCCCTGCCTCACACACCCTCCCTGCCCTGCCTCACACACCCCCTCCCTGCCCTGCCTCACACCCCCTCCCTGCCCTGCCTCACACCCCCTCCCTGCCCTGCCTCACACACCCTCCCTGCCCTGCCTCACACACCCCCTCCCTGCCCTGCTTCACACACCCTCCCTGCCCTGCCTCACACACCCTCGCTGCCCTGCCTCACACACCATCCCTGCCCTGCCTCACACACCCTCGCTGCCCTGCCTCACACACCCTCCCTGCCCTGCCTCACACACCCTCGCTGCCCTGCCTCACACACCCTCCCTGCCCTGCCTCACACACCCTCCCTGCCCTGCCTCACACACCCTCCCTGCCCTGCCTCACACACCCTCCCTGCCCTGCCTCACACACCCTCCCTGCCCTGCCTCACACACCCTCCCTGCCCTGCCTCACACACCCTCCCTGCCCTGCCTCACACACCCTCCCTGCCCTGCCTCACACACCCTCCCTGCCCTCCCTCACACACCCTCCCTGCCCTGCCTCACACACCCTGACCCCTGGTAGCTGTAACCTGTCACGTGTCTCCACATTCCTGATCCTCAACATTTTTCGCTTTTTCTCCTATCTCTTTGTCAACCCTCTAATTACACCGGTGTCTGTCTGTCTGTCTGTCTGTCTGTATCTCTACGTCTCTGTGTTTCTGTCTCTGTCTGTTTGTCTGTCTGTCTGTCTGTCTATCTGTCTGTATCTCTACGTCTCTGTGTTTCTGTCTCTGTCTGTCTCTGTCTCTGTCTCTGTCTCTCTCTCTCTCTCTCTCTCTCTCTCTCTCTCTCTCTCTCTCTCTCTCTCTCTCTCTCTCTCTCTCTCTCTCTCTCTCTCTCTCTCTCTCTCTCTCTCTCTCTCTCTCTCTCTCTCTCTCTCTCTCTCTGTCTCTCTGTCTCTCTGTCTCTCTGTCTCTCTCTCTCTCTCTCTCTCTCTCTCTCTCTCTCTCTCTCTCTCTCTCTCTCTCTCTCTCTCTCTCTCTCTCTCTCTCTCTCTCTCTCTCTCTCTCTCTCTCTCTCTCTCTCTCTCTCTCTCTCTCTCTGTCTCTCTCTCTCTCTCTCTCTCTCTCTCTCTCTCTCTCTCTCTCTCTCTCTCTCTCTCTCTCTCTCTCTCTCTCTCTCTCTCTCTCTCTCTCTCTCTCTCTCTCTGTCTCTCTCTCTCTCTCTCTCTCTCTCGTGGGGAATTGACTCGTGAGATTTGTATTTATTTAATTTATATTTATTTATATAGAATTTATAGTTTACGTTAATTTATATATTTTGATAGCAAATTGTTTGATGGTGTGGCCCATATTTCTACAAATGTTCACAAATGGACTCCTTACACATTATGAGGTTAATTGTTTTTATATGTAGTCAATCAAAATTATTGATTAGCAGACATTCACTACTGTATTAGAGTACATATATTAGTAATTCAAATTGGGAGGCCTTATATTTTGTATGGTAGTGGGCCTAGTCAACCATTATGGTAGTGGGCCTAGTCAACCATTATGGTAGTGGACCTAGTCAACCATTATGGTAGTGGACCTAGTCAACCATTATGGTAGTGGGCCTAGTCAACCATTATGGTAGTGGGCCTAGTCAACCATTATGGTAGTGGGCCTAGTCAACCAGTATGGTAGTGGGCCTAGTCAACCATTATGGTAGTGGGCCTAGTCAACCATTATGGTAGTGGGCCTAGTCAACCATTATGGTAGTGGACCTAGTCAACCATTATGGTAGTGGGCCTAGTCAACCATTATGGTAGTGGGCCTAGTCAACCATTATGGTAGTGGGCCTAGTCAACCATTATGGTAGTGGACCTAGTACACCAGTATGGTAGTGGGCCTAGTCAACCATTATGGTAGTGGGCCTAGTACACCAGTATGATAGTGGGCCTAGTCAACCATTATGGTTGTGGGCCTAGTCAACCAGTATGGTAGTGGGCCTAGTCAACCATTATGGTAGTGGGCCTAGTCAACCATTATGGTAGTGGGCCTAGTCAACCATTATGGTAGTGGGCCTAGTCAACCATTATGGTAGTGGACCTAGTACACCAGTATGGTAGTGGGCCTAGTCAACCATTATGGTAGTGGGCCTAGTACACCAGTATGATAGTGGGCCTAGTCAACCAGTGTGGTAGTGGGCCTAGTCAACCAGTATGGCCTAGTCAACCGGTATGGTAGTGGGCCTAGTCAACCAGTATGGTAGTGGGCCTAGTCAACCAGTATGGTAGTGGACCTAGTCAACCATAATGGTAGTGGGCCTAGTCAACCATTATGGTAGTGGACCTAGTACACCAGTATGGTAGTGGGCCTAATCAACCAGTATGGTGGTGGGCCTAGTCAACCATTATGGTAGTGGGCCTAGTCAACCAGTATGGTAGTGGGCCTAGTCAACCAGTATGGTAGTGGGCCTAGTCAACCAGTATGGTAGTGGACCTAGTCAACCAGTATGGTAGTGGACCTAGTCAACCAGTATGGTAGTGGGCCTAGTCAACCAGTATGGTAGTGGGCCTAGTCAACCAGTATGGCCTAGTCAACCAGTATGGTAGTGGGCCTAGTCAACCAGTATGGTAGTGGACCTAGTCAACCAGTATGGTAGTGGACCTAGTCAACCAGTATGGTAGTGGGCCTAGTCAACCAGTATGGCCTAGTCAACCAGTATGGTAGTGGGCCTAGTCAACCAGTATGGTAGTGGGCCTAGTCAACCAGTATGGTAGTGGGCCTAGTCAACCAGTATGGTAGTCGGCCTAGTCAACCAGTATGGTAGTGGGCCTAGTCAACCAGTATGGTAGTGGGCCTAGTCAACCAGTATGGTAGTGGACCTAGTCAACCAGTATGGTAGTGGGCCTAGTCAACCAGTATGGTAGTGGGCCTAGTCAACCAGTATGGTAGTGGACCTAGTCAACCAGTATGGTAGTGGACCTAGTCAACCAGTATGGTAGTGGGCCAAGTCAACCAGTATGGTAGTGGACCTAGTCAACCAGTATGGTAGTGGGCCTAGTCAACCAGTATGGTAGTGGACCTAGTCAACCAGTATGGTAGTGATGCATAAGCAACAGGGCTCCATTAAGGAACATATAATCTCTTCCCACAACCAAACCATCACCAGAGAAGTCTTAACAAAAAACACGGAAATCATCGATAGATACAGCGATAGCAGGCAGCTTGACATCTGCGAGGCACTACACATTAAGAAGTCAACACCAGCAATCAACATCCAATTAATGCACAACTATATTCTACCCGCTTCAAGACTCCACACCAATATAGAAGCATCAAGAAGTATTGGGCAATAGGCCCTTGCAGTTACTTCCATTCTTCCCTTTAACTTACCCAATATTATACCCATTGTTTCGTGTTCTGCTATATTTTGAAAGTTTGTTTTCACCTCATCCAAAACTGTTGTAACATATCACCTCACCCAAATGCAGGTATAAAATGAAAGCTGTTTAAACTCTGTTTAGTGTTTGCATGTTATAGTTGTGTGTGTGTAAACTAAAGTCTTTGAAAATGTAATAAATTATTACGAAACGCGTTCAAGTGTCCCGTCAGACTAGAAATAAAAATGAATTTTGGAGAATTGATTTTTCAATTACCATCGACAGTGAAAAGAAACATAAGAAATATTGAGAAGATTCGTGTTAGAATTATTAATCTTACTTTTTCAGTCATATATAATAATATATGTCTACAGGAAAGACTGCTACCAAAATATACTAATATATATATATATATATATATATATATATATATATATATATATATATATATAT
>NC_091157.1:13449181-13504181 GCF_040958095.1 Procambarus clarkii
ACAGCAGTTTTCTCGTAACCCTAGACCTTGTTGTTGTTAGCTGTTTCAGGGTCACGAGCCGTAACGTACGATAGGTAACAAACGACAGCAGCGTACTCTACACTAGCGAAAATTAGAACTTCATTGAGAAACCTAAGTGAGGAGGCTTTTAGGGCGCTTTACACTGCCTACGTGAGACCAGTCTTAGAGTATGCCACGCCATCAAGGAGCCCCCACCTGAAGAAACACATAAGGAAACTGGAGAAGGTTTAGAGGTTTGCGACGAGGCTTGTCCCAGAGTTACGAGGGATGAATTACGAAGAAAGTCTGAAGGAACTAAACCTTACGACACTAGAGCAAAGAAGGGAGAGAGGAGATATGATAGGGACATATTAAATACTCAGGAGAATTCACAAAGTGGAAATAGATGATATGTTCACACGTAATAATAACAGAACGAGAGGACATGGGTGGAAACTGGAAACTCAGATGAGTCACAGAGATGTTAGGAAGTTTTCTTTTAGTGTGAGAGTAGTGGAAAAATGGAATCCACTTGGGGAACAGGTTGTGGAAGCAAACTCTATTCATAATTTTAAAATTAGGTTTGATAGGGAAATGGGACAGGAGTCAGTGCTGTAGTCAACCGATGGTTGGAAAGGCGGGATCCAAGAGTCAATGCTCGATCCTGCAAGCACAAATAGGTGAGTACACACACACACACACACACACACACACACACACACGCACACACACACACAGGAGTGGCCCTACTCATGAGAAAGGAATGGAGTTTTAAGGAGATGGCTATCCCGGGCTGTGAGGGTTTCAGAGACTACATAGCAGGCACCATGACAATGGGAGGACCAAGGATAGTAGTAGCAGTAATATATAATCCTCCACCAAATGACAGAAGACCCAGTCAAGAGTACGAAAGCAACAACATGGCAGTTAACACTATAATTGAGAGGGCAGCCTCTTCTGCCTGTAGAAATAGATCCCACCTGCTCATCATGGGGGACTTCAATCACGGCAGGATTGACTGGGAGAACGAGGAACCGCATGGAGGCGAGGATACGTGGAGAGCCAAACTACTGGAGGAGGCGACTAGAAACTTCTTAACCCAGCATGTCAGTGAACCCACAAGGATGAGAGGAAATGACGAACCAGCGAGACTCGACCTGGTTTTCACCCTGAACGACTCTGACATAAGAGAAATCAGTTTTGAGGACCCAGTAGGAATGAGCGACCACAGTGTATTGGTGTTTGAGTACCTGATTGAAGAAGGGTTATTGAACTCGAGAAGGGATACCGAAACCAAAAGGTTAGCATACCGAAAGGGAAACTATGAGGAGATAAGAAAATGCCTAGCAGATATAGCATGGGAAACAGAGCTCAGGGAAAAGACGGCCCAAGATATGATGGAATACATCACGCAAAAATGCAAGGATGCAGCAAACAAGTTTGTCCCAGTCCAAAAGGAAAACAGTGAAATGAAGATGAGAAACCCATGGTTTAATCAGAGATGTAGGCTAGCTAAGCAGCAAAGTAAAAGGGCATGGAGAAACTATAGGAATAACAGGACACTGGAGAGCAGAGAAAGATACCAGAATGCCAGGAAAGAATATGTTAGGATGAGAAGAGAGGCAGAAAGACAACACGAAAATGACATCGCAAGCAAGGCAAAGACTCAGCCTAAATTGCTGCATAGCCACATCAGGAGAAAAACAACAGTAAAGGAACAGGTTATGAAATTAAGGTTAGGGGCAGAAGGATTCACTACAAACGACAAGGAAGTGTGTGAGGAACTGAATAAGAAATTCCAGGAGGTCTTCACCTTTGAGCAAGGAGAAATCCCAGAGATAAGAGAGGGAATAGCTAACCAGGAACCACTGGAAGAGTTTGAGATTACCAGCGGGGAAGTAAGGAAGTGTTTACTAGAATTGGATGTGACAAAGGCTATAGGTCCAGATGGAATCTCCCCTTGGACACTAAAGGAAGGAGCAGAAGAACTGTGCCTCCCGCTCTCCATGGTGTATAACAAATCACTGGCAACAGGGGAACTGCCAGAAATTTGGAAAGCAGCTAACGTAGTCCCGATATACAAGAAAGGGGATAGACAGGAGGCACTGAATTACAGACCAGTGTTCCTAACCTGCATACCATGCAAGATGATGGAGAAGATTGTGCGAAGAAAGCTAGTGGAGCACCTGGAGCGAAAGAACTTTGTAACACAGCATCAACATGGATTCAGGGATGGCAGGTCCTGCCTCACAGGGTTACTTGAATTCTACGACCAGGCAACAAAAATAAGGCAAGAAAGAGAAGGGTGGGCAGACTGCATATTTTTGGATTGTCAGAAAGCCTTTGACATAGTGCCACACAAGAGGCTAGTGAAAAAACTGGAGATGCAGGCTGGAGTGAAAGGGAAGGTACTCCATTGGATACAGGAGTACCTAAGTAACAGGAGACAACGAGTCAGTGTGAGGGGTGAGGTCTCAGATTGGCGAGACGTTACGAGTGGAGTACCGCAGGGGTCAGTCCTTGGACCTATACTGTTTCTGATATATGTAAATGATCTTCCAGAGGGTATAGAATCGTTTCTCTCAATGTTTGCCGATGATGCAAAAATTATGAGGAGGATTGAAACTGAGGACGATAGTAGGAGGCTACAAGATGACCTAGACAGACTGAGTGAATGGTCCAACAAATGGCTGTTGAAGCTCAACCCGAGTAAATGAAAAGTAATGAAACTAGGTGGTGGAAATAGGAGGCCAAACACAGGATACAGAATAGGAGATGAAGTACTTAATGAAACGAACAGAGAGAAAGATCTAGGAGTTGATATCACACCAAACCTGTCTCCTGAAGCCCACATAAAAAGAATAACGTCTGCGGCATATGCGAGGCTGGCTAACATCAGAACAGCGTTCAGGAACCTGTGTAAGGAATCATTCAGAATCTTGTACACCACATATGTAAGACCAATCCTGGAGTAATCCAATCCGGATTACGCAAGACCAATCCGGGCCCCAGCATGGAGCCCGTACCTTGTCAAGCACAAGACGAAGCTGGAAAAAGTCCAAAGGTATGCCACTAGACTAGTCCCGGAACTGAGAGGCATGAGTTACGAGGAAAGGCTGCGGGAAATGCACCTTACGACACTGGAAGACAGAAGAGTAAGGGGAGACATGATCACAACCTACAAAATCCTCAGAGGAATCGACCGGGTAAACAAGGATAAACTATTCAACACTGGTGGGACGCGAACAAGGGGACACAGGTGGAAACTGAGTACCCACATGAGCCACAGAGACGTTAGAAGGAACTTTTTCAGTGTCAGAGTAGTTAACGGATGGAATGCATTAGGCAGTGATGTGGTGGAGGCTGACTCCATACATAGTTTTAAATGTAGATATGATAGAGCCCAGTAGGCTCAGGAATCTGTACACCAGTTGATTGACAGTTGAGAGGCGGTACCAAAGAGCCAAAGCTCAACCCCCGCAAGCACAAATAGGTGAGTACAAATAGGTGAGTACACACGCACACACACACACACACGCACACACACACACACACGCACGCACACACACACACACACACACACACACACACACACACACACACACACACACACACACACACACACACACACACACACACACACACACACACACACACACACACACACACACACACACACACACACACCATACAGAGGTAAGGATGAAGAGGGCTGACCAGAATATCGAAAAGGTTTTCAGGCTTGGAAAGTACAACAAGGACAGAGACTGATTGATGAAGGTGGTATTCATGAGCGAGAGCACAAAAGAGGACCTGTTAGCAAAGAAGAGCGGACTAGCAACTGTACCGAAAGTTCAGAAAAGTTGCGGACTAGCAACTGTACCGAAAGTTCAGAAAAGTATTCCTGAAGAGGGGTATGACAAGGGAAGAGAGAATGAGGGCAGCAAATGCGAGGAAGGAGCGCAGTGAAAAAGAAAGGAGTTTCGAAACCACAACCCCAAACCCTACAATCCAAGAGGGGAGTGGGGAACCCTCCACAAGAAGTTCAACAGCCACAGTGAGAGGAGGAGCACCACCCCCACCTTCTGCCCAATAGACTTCCTACCTGCCCCCAACCCCTGCCAGCCCCCCATTAAGTGCCCACCTAAGGCATTCTCCCCAAACTCACCCCCTCTCCAGGACCTCCCTTCTTCCCCAATCCCCCAAGCCCTCCCTTCTCCCCCCTTGCCCTCCCGTCTCTACCACCCCAAGCCCTTCGTTCTCCCTCACCCCCTAAGCCCGCCCTTCTCCCCCACTCCCATAAGCCCTCCCTTCTTCCTCACTCCTCTCAGCTCTCCCTTCCCCCACCCCGAAAAGCTCTCCCTTCCCCCACCCCCCAAGCTCTCCCTCCTCTTCTGCTCCCCAAGGCTGCCCCCTTCCCCCCAAGCCCTCCCTCCCCTTATACACCCCAAGCCTCCTCATCTCACCCCCCCAAGCCTCCCCCACTCACCCACTCTCTCTAGCCTCTCCCTCTCATCCTCCCCACCATGCCCTCTCTTCTCTCCCACCCCACCAAGCCCTCTCTCCTCCACCACCCTTCCCGTACCAGATCCTTCCAGCCCCTGCACACCCCAGATCCCCCAGGTCCACCTCCTTTGGCCCTCCCATCCCAAACGTTCCCTGTTTGCCTGCTTCAGGGGAGTCGACAGAAACTGAGGAAGGACAGAAGAGAGTCAGTTTCAGGGTGATGTACTCGAACATAGATGGGATTACAAGCAAGGCAAGTGAACTAAGGGAAAGAGCACAAGAAGTGAATCCAGATATAATTGGACTCACAGAAACAAAACTCTCAGGAATCATAACAAATGCGGTGTTTTCCCAGAACTACACAGTTATTAGGAAAGAGAGGCCGGGATGGTAGGGGAGGAGGCGGAGTGGCCCTATTAATGAGAAAGGAATGGAGTTTCAAGGAGATGACTATCCTGGGCTGCGAGGGATTCAGCAACTACATAACAGGCACCATGACAATGGGAGGACCAAGAATAGTAGTAGCAGTGATATATAACCCTCCACCCAATGACAGAAGACCCAGGCAAGAGTATGACTACAACAACATGGCAGTTAACACTATAATTGAGAGGGCAGCCTCTGCTGCTTGTAAAAATAGATCCCATCTGCTCATCATGAGGGACTCCATTCATGACAGGATAGACTGGGAGAACAAAGAGCCACATGGAGGTGAGGATACATGGAGAGCTAAACAATTGGAGGTGATGACAAGAAACTTCTTAAGCCTGCATGTCAGGGAACCTACAAGGATGAGAGGAAACGATGAACTAGCGAGACTTGACTGAACGACTCAGTTCAGCACACAGCAGTTACGCAAGTACTTCCGAAAGTGTACATCGTTCCTCAATCAAATCATTTGATCATCAGACGAGAGAGTGGGGAATGGTGGAAAGGACGAGGGGATGGGAGTGGGGGATGGTGGGGAGGACGAGGGGATGGGAGTGGGGGATGGTGGGGAGGACGAGGGGACTGGGGAGGGGGTAATAGTGGAGGAGGACGAGGGGATAGGGGAGTTGGGGATAATGGGGACGAGGGGAGTGAAGAATAGTTGAGAGGACAAGGGGAGTGGGGAATAGTGGGGAGGACGAAGGGACTGGGGGGAGGGGGGGGGGAATGGTAGGGAGGACGATGGGACGGGGGAGTGAGAGATAGTGGGGTAGGACGAGGGGATGGTGGAGTGGGGAATGGTTTAAGAGGACTAGGGGATACTTGAGTGGAGGATGAATGAGAGTAAAAAGGGACGAGGGACTGTGGCTCAGCAACGCACATGTGTTGCTGAGCCTCAGTAATGCGTGGCCGGGTACAGCTAGTATATCTATATAAATAAAAATGTAAATGTTTGTTTGTTCAAAAATGTTAATCTCCAACAGGTCTTCACCAATTACTTTGAAATTTTCACACAACGTTCCCTTCGTATCCGAGCGGGTTTTTATATACATACTATATAGATGTCACGTTTGTGACGGGAAAAACATCGAAACCTCTTTAAAGGGAAATCTTCGAAACATCTTTACTGATTGCTTTATTTTTTGCATATACATATACGGCACGCATGGACGCGATAAAAGCACCTAAATTATTGGGATCGTCTCAAAGCCCTCCAAATGTACTCACTAGAAAGAAGACGAGAGAGATATCAAATAATATACTCCTGGAAGATACTGGAGGGCCAAGTACCAAATCTACACAGTAAAATAACAACGTACTGGAGTGAACGATATGGAAGAAAATGCAGAATAGAACCAGTGAAGAGCAGAGGTGCCATAGGCACAATCAGAGAACACTGTATAAAGATCAGAGGTCCGCGGTTGTTCAACACCCTCCCAGCGAGCATAAGAAATATTGCCGGAACAACCGTGGACATCTTCAAGAGGAAACTAGATTTATTCCTCCAAGGAGTGCCGGACCAATCGGGCTGTGGTGGGTATGTGGGCCTGCGGGCCGCTCCAACCAACAGCCTAGTGGACCAAACTCTCACAAGTCAAGCCTGACCTCGGGCCGGGCTTGGGGAGTAGAAGAACTCCCAGAACCCCATCAACCAGATATCAACCAGGCTTTGAAATTTTGACACAACTTTGCATTCGAATTGGAGCGTGTTTTAATATGCATACTATATACATGCCTCACCTGTGAGAGGACAAAACATGCTTTTTTGAAAAACAGCGCCATCTGTTGGATGTAATAGCAACACACGCTCTTATCTCCAAAAGTTCCTAACCGATTGCTTAGAAATTTTGACACAGCGTTCCATTCGAATACGCGCATGCTTTTATATACCTACTATATAGCTGCCACACCTGTGACAGGCAAAAAATATGCTTTTTTTGAAAAGCAGCGCCATCTGTTAAATGTAATAGCAACACACGCCATACTAAATATGTTACGATTCCATTTGAATTTTTCCGATTTCATTGATAAATATAATTGTTATAGATTTCTATTTATTTTCATTTTGATTTAATTATTTTGAGTGACATTGCGTTAGAATTGAGCTGTGTTGTTCACCATACCGTTCATTTCATGAGCATAGTTTATTTTATATTTTTTCATTTTTTTCGGTTCGATTTTTTTAATTGTGTTTATTATATTTCAGTGGTGGGAACATCAGATCATTTGGGAAGGCATCGGACGAGAGAGTGGGGAATTGTGAGGAGGACAAGGAGACGGGAATGGGGGATGGTGGGGAGGACGAGCGGACGGGGGAGGGGGGAATGGTAGGGAGGACGAGGGGACGGGGAGGGGAGGATTGTGGGGAGAACTGAAGACAGAGTGAAGCTGTTGTGGCTCAGCAATGCATAAGCGTTGCTGAGCCACAGCAACCATACCCTGTCTCCTAGTCCTCCCCACCACTCCCTCCTTCCCATCCCCTAGTCTTGCCAACCATTCCTTACTCCCCCATCCCCATTGTTCTCCCCACCATTTCTCCACTTCCTCCGTCCCTTTGTCCTTCCTACCATCCCCCTACTCCACTAACCCCTCATCCTCCTAACCATTCCCCACTCCACCATCCCCTCGTCCTCCCCACCATCCCCCACTCCCTTCCCCTCGTCCTCCCTACCATTCCAGTTTTTCAAGAAATGCATGTTTTTTTCCCATCACAGACGTGACATCTATGTTGTATGTATATAAAAACCCGCTCGAATGCGAATGGAACATTATGTGAAAATTTCAAAGCAATCAGTGAACAACTCTCGGAGATTAGCGATTTTGAACAAACAAACATTTACATTTATATAATTTATATATATATATACTAGCTGTACCTGGCCACACGTTGCTGTGGCTCAGCAACGCTTATGCGTTGCTGAGCCACAGCAACGCGTGGCCGGGTACAGCCAGTGTATATATATATATATATATATATATATATATATATATATATATATATATATATATATATATATATATTTATATATATATATCACGTGTTTATTTTCGTGATATACACACACACACACACATATATATATATATATATATATATATATATATATATATATATATATATATATATATATATATATATATACATATATATATATATATATATATATATATATATATATATATATATATATATATATATATATATATATATATATATATATATATATATATATATATATATATATATATATATATATATATATAAAATTGCAGCGAATTTTTTCTAAGCTTTCCTGTAATATCTATATGTTTTTCTATAACTATGAATAAAACATTGTTTCCATTATTACTTAGTCAGTATAGGGCTTACCTGGGTCACACCCGGACTTCTCGCTCCCAACACGTAAAATATTATGTCTATAATAACTATATATTTATATATTTTTTCCCCAGCAATATTCTTTACTTTCGATTTACCAAAATACCTTTTTTTTATTTTTCTATATATATATTTTTGTTGTAATTTTGTTGATGTCACTGAGGTTGAGTTGTTTTTCAGAGCCTACCATAGTTAAAGTATTTCACTCTGGATTTTTGTAATATTTGTTTTGAATTCACTGTTTTTCTCTATAAATTTTTATGACCAATATGTTTTTTTGTTTCGTAAAGAATTGTGCCTAGTATTGTTCAGGTTGTAACACTATAAATGTGTTTTAGTAATATTCACATTCAACGAGTCAGACATGATATTTGAGGGCGCCAAGTTAGTTGGCCTTAGCAATTCAGGAATCACACCTATAGGAGTTAATGGCCACAAGTTTACCAGGGGTCAGGTCGTGTCAAGTGACCCCTGCCTTCTGCAACGCCGATAATTACAGATAGCTGGTTGTCTGTAACCAGCTGTTGTGCCCATCAAACAAGCCGCTGTTTAAGGTGAGGTAGATAGTGAGCCTCAGACTATCTTACTTGGTAGGCGGAGCTTAGCTCCAGGATCCCCCATAAATACCCATGGAGTTGTACATTTGAGAGGACACAGACCTAAGGGTTGAGCAGAACAGTAGTGGAGACCGCTCGTCGTGAGTCCCACAGCCAGAGGCCGGCTGGAGAGACTGTTAACCGTAACCCCCCCCCCCCCGCTCTATTAAACTTAGGCTCAGTCTTGGGTGAGTGAACTTGTAAGGTGACATATTTTGTGTATTCCAACTTAGGTGTTGTGTGATTTTCAGGGGCAGTCAGTTGTAGTACTTTAAATTTCCTGTGTAGTGATCCACATTTGTGTATTCATGTTGATATTTAACATCTAATGATATAGTTGAATTGTGTTACTCATTTGAGTGAAGACCTAATAATATATATATATATATATATATATATATATATATATATATATATATATATATATATATATATATATATATATATATATATATATATATATATATATATATATAATTGATTAATTTGTTGTTGTAAATTGGCTTTAATTCCGATCCCGGACTCTTGGGTTCCCTGTGATAGATTGCAGGTTGAGGGGAGGGGGGGTAGGGGGGGGGGAAGAGTACTTTGAAGCTTATGGGTCTAAGTTCTTGACTTAAAGAAGCTTGATTATATACGAGAACTTACTTACAGTTGATACATGAACATCTTTGATATCGTGTTGTACAGACACGTTCCATGCCTTGTCTTACATAGGATTACTAGAATGGATGGTGGCAGTGAAAAAGCATAGAGTCTGTAGAGTTACTGGCAGCTGATCAGGTACATTGCCTTGTATTGGTGATACCGATGTGATCAAACACCGAGCTTACAGGGTGTTGAACTGGAGCTTGTAGTACGAACTCTGGGGAACTCTAGAATAGCTGACCAGACCACACACTAGAAGGTGAAGGGACGACGACGTTTCGGTCCGTCCTGGACCATTCTCAAGTCGATTGTGAGACTTGAGATTCGACTTGAGAATGGTTCAGGACGGACCGAAACGTCGTCGTCCCTTCACCTTCTAGTGTTTAGTCTGGTCAACATTTTTCAGCCACGTTATTGTGACTCATCGCCTGCTCTAGAATAGTTACTATTCTAGAGCAGGTTAATGGTTAACTACCGGCAGGTTAATGGACAGGAGAGAGTTATTAGTCCCCGGAACCGTTACAAGATGATGAAACAATCGCGCACTCCAAGGGTTAAAAGAAATACTAATATGTTATATAATGTGACGCTTTTCAAATTCCCGGGTTTCCAACTGCATATTGAAGCAGGTGCCTGAAATATTATGCATGTTAGTGGCTTTACGATAGTGTAAGAACACCAATGTTTTGTACTCTCACAACCCCCAATGTAACTACTTCTATATAAATACATAAATAGTAAATTAACAAATAAACAAATAAATAAATAAATTTTGGATGCCCAAACCTGTTCCATATACAACAAGGGAGGAAAGGCTACTACTGTGGGAACCGACCTGTGAGATTTATATTTAATTTATATGAATTTATATAGAATTTATATTTACGTTAATTTATATTTTCGATAGCAATTTGTATGATGTTCAGTGGACTGTATTTCTGCAGTAATCTCACAAATTGATCCATACACATTAGGGGGGGTTTATATTGAATTTATATATATGCAGCCAATCAAACTACAGTATTAAACTACATATATTAGTATACATTGAGGAGGTTCCTTATATTATTATACAGCAGGCTTAGTCCACCAGGTATAACTAGGATGTAGACACCAAATTATCCTCGTGTGAGGCAGCTTCCATCACCCAGTAACTGATATACCAAGCTTGCTTCCTCTTCTTGTTCCTGTCAAAGGGCGCTAGCTGTAAAGCCAGAATCCTAATATAAGACAGCTATATCAGAGAAAACACTGTATATTATATATGATAAGGACCAAGGCTTAATTACCTTTAGTATGAAGCGAGTTCGCATTCTAACCGGTTTGCCCAATATCAACCTAACATTAATCGCCAAAAATGATTAGATAAACGGGTTTCGGTAGAACACTTCCCTTGATTATGTTGACAGCGTGTTGATGATGGAAGACCACTACTCTGATCTCCTTCACACTTCGTCCAAGTGAAATGATAGGAGCCGAATTTGCTCCCTGCGCCTCTGGTCTTAACAACAATGGCTGACCACTTCTTCCTCACTGATGCCTCCCTCACTTTGTAGAGAGATGTCAGTAACTGATAAAAGGGTCACATTTACTTTATTTTGATACTGATAATTAAGTTAATTCAAATGAGATGTTTTTATGATGGTAAAAGTCCAAAGACTAATGTATTTAAGAATAACTCCCAACAGAATAGCTGGTGAATTTATAATAGTATGTGGCAATGGTATCCCGTTTTCTATAGACGAAAAATTCCACTACAAGCTACATTTTCTATGGGTTAACTTGTGTATACGATGGCAGCAATACTATCTGCAATTGCATGTAATATTATTAAATGGTGTCGGATTTTCCGACAACTACCAGCTAAAAACGCCAAGCCATTACGACTATACAGCACTGGGAAGGGGTCACAGGCTATGCAATCAAGCAACCTGAACACGTATGCATTAATTTTCCTTTGAAGACGATGAGAGGTGATATGAGAGGTCATATGACCCTTATGTTTAGAGGGAGAGTTAAAAAGTCTTAGGGTCCCTAAATATCGACAATGATTCACAAGTAGATAAGAATGTGTTCATTAGACGTGTTCATTGGACAAGTTTATAAGAATGTGATAAGAATAAGAACGCTGTTTATCAACAATAACGTCAATGACCCTTCAGAGGGTTCGAGCCTAGGTCGCTAGGGTAGCAGCCTAGTACTATATCGGTTTAGCCAACGTTGGCTGAGTGAGCACTGTACTTGTCTGCTACCCTTGTGAACTAGGTTCGAATTCTTGAGGGGATCACTGGAGTTACTGTTGTGAAACTGATGCTTGGCGCCCTTTACATACAAACTTGGTACAAATCATATTTGAACCTTGTATGTAACTCCTTTTTTGTAACAAAGCTGAAATAAAACATATATATATATATATATATATATATATATATATATATATATATATATATATATATATATATATATATATATATATATATATATATATATATATATATATATTATAATATGTGACGGTAACGCGTTGGTGTTCGGCTGTTCAAAAGCTAGGGGTATGGCCTCATCACATATAGAAAAAAAAATAGAAAATCTGGAACTTCGTCTGTGGTAAGGTAAGGAGAAGACACACAAAACACAAGTAAATTTTAACAATGAAATTTTAATTACGTTAAAGAAAGCAAAACATGAATAAAATGGACATACAAATTCGTATAATAAAATCAATCAAAGTAATAAGAATAATCAAATGGCAAAATGAAAAGTTACGTTAAGACAAGTGAGCAAATAACAAGAGTATGGCAAACAAAGTAAATAGGTGCCGGAATATTGGCTTCAAGCTATCACTTCTCTTAGTACACGTAAGCCTGGGGCTTAGTCTACCAACGAGACGTGTTAACTTGTCGAAAGCACGGGATATTCTGAAGACTGAGGTCGTGGCGGCCCCAGACATCAAGTAGTATGGTGGGTGGAGTGCAGTTACAGCTGGACTCGCAGCCAATCAGCGAGGAGCCGGCGACAAGACAGGTAGTTTGGTGGTTCGAGGTGGAGCAGGTGTTCCTGGCTGCATACGTTTTGCTCTCTGGCAAACCTTGGAGATGTTGTTGTCGTTGTTGGATATTTCATCCATACTAGTTTTATATAGATGTATGTATCGACGAACTTTGGAGGGAAGAGCAGGCTCAATCTCTTTAAGGAGATTATCGTCACAATATATATATATATGTCGTACCTAGTAGCCAGAACGCACTTCTCGGCCTACTATGCAAGGCCCGATTTGCCTAATAGGAAGAGTGATTTTCTTTATTTTCAATAAATTGTTTCCATTTAGTGTATTTGAATTATTATTATTATATTATATTAAGACGATAATTTATTGACTTAGTTGTGATAGTTTAGGTTGGGTTAAGATAGGTTAGGTTAGGTTAGGTTGGGTCGGTTAGGTTCGGTCATATATCTACGCTATTTTTTAACTGAAATTTAAACAAATTAACTTATACATAATGAAATGGACAGATTTATCATTTCATAAGAAAAAATTTAGAAAATTATATAAATTCAGGAAAACTTGACTTATTAGAACTACACTACACTGTTACACACAGAGATTACACTAACGTAATGCATCAAATGAACAAATCCACTAGGGCCGTGACGAGGATTCGAACCTGCGTCCGGGAGCATCCCAGACACTGCTTTAATGAACTGAGCTACGACAGGGTAAAATTTGTTCCCTGTCGTAGCTCAATAAAATTTGTGAACAGGGTGGGTTTGTTCATTTGGCTTATTAGGCAAATCAGGGCTTGCATAGTAGGCTAAGTACGACGTTCTGGCTACTAGGTGCGACATATGTATATATATATATATATATATATATATATATATATATATATATATATATATATATATATATATATATATATATATATATATGTCGTACCTAATAGCCAGAACGCACTTCTCAGCCAACTATTCAAGGCCCGATTTGCCTAATAAGCCAAGTTTTCATGAATTAATGTTTTTTCGTCTACCTAACCTACCTAACCTAACCTAACCTAGCTTTTTTTGGCTACCTAACCTAACCTTACCTATAAATATAGGTTAGGTTAGGTTAGGTAGGGTTGGTTAGGTTCGGTCATATATCTACGTTAATTTTAACTCCAATAAAAAAAAATTGACCTCATACATAGAGAAAAGGGTTGCTTTATCATTTCATAAGAAAAAAATTATAGTAAATATATTAATTCAGGAAAACTTGGCTTATTAGGCAAATCGGGCCTTGAATAGTAGGCTGAAAAGTGAGTTCTGGCTACTAGGTACGACATATATATATATATATATATATATATATATATATATATATATATATATATATATATATATATATATATATATATATATATATATATATATATGTCGTACCTAATAGCCAGAACGCACTTCTCAGCCTACTATGCAAGGCCCGATTTGCCTAATAAGCCAAGTTTTCCTGAATTAATATATTTTCTCTAATTTTTTTCTTATGAAATGATAAAGCTGCCCATTTCATTATGTATGAGGTCAATTTTATTTTATTGGAGGTAAAATTAACGTAGATATATGACCGAACCTAACCAACCCTACCTAACCTATCTTTATAGGTTAGGTTAGGTTAGGTAGCCGAAAAAGTTAGGTTAGGTTAGGTTAGGTAGGTTAGGTTGTCGAAAAACAATTCATTCATGAAAACTTGGCTTATTAGGCAAATCGGGCCTTGCATAGTAGGCTGAGAAGTGCTTTCTGGCTACTAGGTACGACATATATATATATATATATATATATATATATATATATATATATATATATATATATATATATATATATATATATATATATATATATATATATATATATATATATATATATATTATTAAATATGACCGAAAAAGTAAGATTAATAATTCTAACACGAATTTTCTCAATCTTTCGTACATTACGCTTCACTGTTGGAGGTAAATCAAAAATCACTTCTCCAAAATTCATTTTTATTTCTAGTCTGACGCGACACGGGCGCGTTTCGTAAAACTTATTACATTTTCAAAGACTTCACAAATACACAACTGATTAGAACTTGCGTTTCCCTGATTTTATATCTACATTTGAGTGAGGTGGGAAGGGTGATGTGGCATTACATTTGAGTGAGGTGGGAAGGGTGATGTGGCATTAACACAAGACAGAACACTAGGGGATATTAATAGGGTATTAAAAGTATCAACACAAGACAGAACAGAAACAATGGGTATTGAATAGAAGTGTTTGTAGAAAGCCTATTGGTCCATATTTCTTGATGCTTCTATATTGGAGCGGAGTCTTGAGGTGGGTAGAATATAGTTGTGCAATAATTGGCTGTTGATTGCTGGTGTTGACTTCTTGATGTGTAGTGCCTCGCAAACGTCAAGCCGCCTGCTATCGCTGTATCTATCGATGATTTCTGTGTTGTTTACTAGGATTTCTCTGGCGATGGTTTGGTTATGGGAAGAGATTATATGTTCCTTAATGGAGCCCTGTTGTTTATGCATCGTTAAACGCCTAGAAAGAGATGTTGTTGTCTTGCCTATATACTGGTTTTTTTGGAGCTTACAGTCCCCAAGTGGGCATTTGAAGGCATAGACGACGTTAGTCTCTTTTAAAGCGTTCTGTTTTGTGTCTGGAGAGTTTCTCATGAGTAGGCTGGCCGTTTTTCTGGTTTTATAGTAAATCGTCAGTTGTATCCTCTGATTTTTGTCTGTAGGGATAACGTTTCTATTAACAATATCTTTCAGGACCCTTTCCTCTGTTTTATGAGCTGTGGAAAAGAAGTTCCTGTAAAATAGTCTAATAGGGGGTATAGGTGTTGTGTTAGTTGTCTCTTCGGAGGTTGCATGGCTTTTCACTTTCCTTCTTATGATGTCTTCGATGAAACCATTGGAGAAGCCGTTATTGACTAGGACCTGCCTTACCCTACAGAGTTCTTCGTCGACTTGCTTCCATTCTGAGCTGTGGCTGAGAGCACGGTCGACGTATGCGTTAACAACACTCCTCTTGTACCTGTCAGGGCAGTCGCTGTTGGCATTTAGGCACATTCCTATGTTTGTTTCCTTTGTGTAGACTGCAGTGTGGAAACCTCCGCCCTTTTCCATGACTGTTACATCTAGAAAAGGCAGCTTCCCATCCTTTTCCGTCTCGTAAGTGAAACGCAGCACGGAACTCTGCTCAAATGCCTCCTTCAGCTCCTGCAGATGTCTGACATCAGGTACCTGTGTAAAAATGTCGTCAACATACCTGCAGTATATGGCCGGTTTCAAGTTCATGTCGACTAAGACTTTTTGCTCGATGGTACCCATGTAGAAGTTTGCAAACAGGACACCTAGGGGAGAACCCATGGCGACCCCATCTACCTGCTTATACATGTGCCCATCCGGGCTCAAGAAGGGTGCCTCTTTAGTACAAGCTTGGAGTAGTTTCCTCAGAATACTTTCTGGCATGTCAAGAGGAGTACAGGCTGGATCACGATACACTCTGTCGGCTATCATTCCGATTGTCTCGTCCACAGGAAAGGAGGCATTTGAGCAGAGTTCCGTGCTGCGTTTCACTTACGAGACGGAAAAGGATGGGAAGCTGCCTTTTCTAGATGTAACAGTCATGGAAAAGGGCGGAGGTTTCCACACTGCAGTCTACACAAAGGAAACAAACATAGGAATGTGCCTAAATGCCAACAGCGACTGCCCTGACAGGTACAAGAGGAGTGTTGTTAACGCATACGTCGACCGTGCTCTCAGCCACAGCTCAGAATGGAAGCAAGTCGACGAAGAACTCTGTAGGGTAAGGCAGGTCCTAGTCAATAACGGCTTCTCCAATGGTTTCATCGAAGACATCATAAGAAGGAAAGTGAAAAGCCATGCAACCTCCGAAGAGACAACTAACACAACACCTATACCCCCTATTAGACTATTTTACAGGAACTTCTTTTCCACAGCTCATAAAACAGAGGAAAGGGTCCTGAAAGATATTGTTAATAGAAACGTTATCCCTACAGACAAAAATCAGAGGATACAACTGACGATTTACTATAAAACCAGAAAAACGGCCAGCCTACTCATGAGAAACTCTCCAGACACAAAACAGAACGCTTTAAAAGAGACTAACGTCGTCTATGCCTTCAAATGCCCACTTGGGGACTGTAAGCTCCAAAAAAACCAGTATATAGGCAAGACAACAACATCTCTTTCTAGGCGTTTAACGATGCATAAACAACAGGGCTCCATTAAGGAACATATAATCTCTTCCCATAACCAAACCATCGCCAGAGAAATCCTAGTAAACAACACAGAAATCATCGATAGATACAGCGATAGCAGGCGGCTTGACGTTTGCGAGGCACTACACATCAAGAAGTCAACACCAGCAATCAACAGCCAATTATTGCACAACTATATTCTACCCACCTCAAGACTCCGCTCCAATATTGAAGCATCAAGAAATATGGACCAATAGGCTTTCTACAAACACTTCTATTCAATACCCATTGTTTCTGTTCTGTCTTGTGTTGATACTTTTAATACCCTATTAATATCCCCTAGTGTTCTGTCTTGTGTTAATGCCACATCACCCTTCCCACCTCACTCAAATGTAATGCCACATCACCCTTCCCACCTCACTCAAATGTAGATATAAAATCAGGGAAACGCAAGTTCTAATCAGTTGTGTATTTGTGAAGTCTTTGAAAATGTAATAAGTTTTACGAAACGCGCCCGTGTCGCGTCAGACTAGAAATAAAAATGAATTTTGGAGAAGTGATTTTTGATTTACCTCCAACAGTGAAGCGTAATGTACGAAAGATTGAGAAAATTCGTGTTAGAATTATTAATCTTACTTTTTAGGTCATATTTAATAATATATGTCTACAAGAAAAACTGCTACCAAAATATACTAATATATATATATATATATATATATATATATATATATATATATATATATATATATATATATATATATATATATATATATATATATATATATATATATATATATATATATATATATATATATATATATATATATATATATATATATATATATATATATATATATATATATATATATATATATGGCTTTCTTTCCCTCAGCGACTTACAGTGGAAACAGGCCTCCCTTCCTGTCAGACTCGGGGCCTTGGCGTGCGCACAGGAACACAAATTGCTGTACCAGCGTTCCTGTCCTCTTCAGTGGGGTCTGACAACTTGGTGAAGGAAATCCTACCTGAGCACCTAGTCCAACAGGCAGGGGTGCATGATCTCAGCTTCACAGACTGCACAACCAAATGGGTCTCTCTCGCAGGACCAGCATCCCAACCACTGCCTTCTGAAGCCCATAAGCAATCCAGCTGGGATCGCCCCAATGCCGACCAAGAAGCTGCGACTTTGCTAGAAGCTGCAACAACACCACATGACACTGCACGACTTAGAGCTGTAGCAGCTCCCTATGCAGGGGATTTCCTATTAGCAACCCCAATGTCAGCAACCGGCACCTGTCTCACACCGCAGGCCCTCCGAATTGCCGTGGCTCTCCGCCTCGCTGCCCCAATCCACACCGAATACAGGTGTATTTGCGGCGAGGCAGAGGCCGAAAGATACGGACGGCATGGCCTTCTCTGCCAAAGGACAGGAGGATGGCATGCAAGACACGGCGAGGTCAATGACATTATTAAGAGAAGCCTTACCACAGCCAGTTGTCCAGCAGAGAGAGAGCCCCGTTACCTAATGTCCCGCAACTCTGATGAGCCTGTCGGTAGCCCAGACGGAATCACGGTGAACCCCTGGAAGAATGGTAGACAGTTGGTGTGGGACTACACTTGCGTTTCAACTTTAGCCAATACCTATGTTGACTTCAGTGCTACACAAGCAGGAGGAGCTGCCAATCACTGGGAAGCGGCCAAGTCACGTAAATACAGAGACCTTGAGCACCACTACAATTTTGTCCCCATTGCCTCAGAGACACTTGGTGCCTGGGGTAAAAGTGTTGCTAGCTTTTTGAAGGAGTTGGGGTCTAAGCTAATCGAAACTCGAAACAACTAGAAACCCTAGAGCTGCCAGTTTTCTTTTTCAGCGCCTTAGTATGGCAATCCAGAGAGGAAATGCTCACTGCATTCATGGTTCCTGCCCGCCATCTGAGGAGCTGGAGGAGCTGTTCAACTTGTGACAAGCAGCCTTGTACCCTACATGCAATCAATATTGTAACTTTTTTTGTGTAATGACATTTTCAAATAAAGTTAGATAAATATACACACATACCAAAAGAATAGGGGTGGTAGGAGAAGAAAATATCAAGGTGTTCAGTGAGGATCCACAAGGTCTTCTCTGAGTACTCTTTATTTTCTTCTCCGAGGCTATGGGTCCCTACACTTGCACCAGAGGTGGTACCCAATATATATATATTATTATAGACTGTGGGTTGGTTGGTGTTGTCGTCGTTGATCCTTTTCTATGGACAACCCAACCCACAACTCGGTAGAGTGCTTATACTAGGAGATCACCCTTGGCGCTTCTGGCTCTTGGAGAGGGGCTCAACGTCACACGTTTAGGGGATGCGGCTCCAACACTTAGCCTCGTTGTCACGTGCACACACCCACTCGAGCCGCTGTGACTCCCCACTCTCTCCTTATGAGATATGATCTCCTCAATCCCCTATGACTTACTAGTATTACCTCCTACCCTGTCCACAGCAGTGGTTCTTGGTTCTTTCTCTCTTTCTCTCTCCTTCTTTACTACCTCCTGGGAAGCCTCACTAGGACAAGGGCAAACACCAGCAAATTGTGATACATTTACTGGACAAAGCACATACACAATACATACACACATATAATAATAATGAATCCTATCCTCTATAATATTACAATCAGGTTGCACTTCAGCACCATTAGAACTCTATCATCAGCTTATCAAGTGGTATCCTATCTCCTGGTTCACCACCTGATACTATCAACCTCCTCGAGTTGATCAAGTCTACATACGCTGTTGCACTATCAGCAAGATAATGTATATATAGAAAATCAGCATTTGAATGCAATAACATATATCAGTATAAATGTTCATTGATACACAACAATGATTAATCGATCAATATCAGTCCTAGAACGCATACATCTGTAGGTAATCAAGCCTACGACTGTAACTCTAAACTTCAGTATAAAACACACCTTGACATAAGAATGCAAACAATCACTCACCTCTCACTGCGTCTTGCACGCTAATGACAACCAAACACTATCAACTCCCTACAAGTAATCCACCAGAACTTCCCCTTCCACCTCTGGAAGTTCACTACCCTAATATCTTTAGGTTCTTCCGGGCTTCACTACCAGGATCCTCTGCAGCTCCTCCAGGCTGCTATCATGAAGTTTCCTTGAGCAACTACGGTGCTTCACCCTTCTGCTAGGGTCCTCCACAGCTCTCTTGGCTGCTACACCATGAAGTTTCCTCGAGCAACTATGGTGCTTCTCCACCTCTACAGAAGCACGTGACACTCCTCTTCACTGCTGCTTCTCCTCACAGCTCGAGGTCCTCTGCTCCACTACCTTGGAGTCTCATCAGCTACTTCATCTGCTGGCTTCGAAGTTCTCAGCAACTTCTTCCCCAAAGACAAACCTGCAACCCATCGACACTCCAATAAAATTGTTTCCCCTTTGACACATAAACAAAATAATCACACAATATGTTTGCCTCCAACCTCTATCTGTTCTCTACATACAGTGAGAGTGGACTCCCCCGTTTTGGGCGGGTCCATACTCCACCTCGCCTGGCGGCGGTCCTCACTCGCTGGGAGGGTCTTCCTCCGTCAGGAGCCAGGCTCCCTCAGTCACCCGTCAGAGCTCAGAGGGGATGGACGTCGCTCCGTGCTCCTCCCTCTTCACTCTCCTATTTCAGGCCTTCTGCCTTATTAAAACATGTCTAACTTATAAATAAACATCGCTACTGTCGCTGGGCACACGACCAACTACAAGCAATCACTATGAACTGGCGTATATCGTGCTTACCACAGATCATAAGGTCGAGGGCGCTTCTTCCTCTGACGAGGCTTGGTCAGGGCGCTCCACGGCCCACAATAATGCCTCCGGGCGGCTTAATATTCACTAATTATCGCCCACGACTTGAGACCACACGTCCCCAGCTCGATTCCACAGCTGGTACGTCTGCACACTTCTCTTCTCTTCGAGATATATCACTAGGGGTTCCCTTCTGACAGGAGCTCAAACGGAGCGCGGCTTCCCCCTGCGATGTCTGGCACTCAAGTGAGGTCAAAGTCCTCCGGAAGCGAGCCTCACGCCTCCAGCAAAATGTCCACATCTCCTCGCCAGTCATTTATCTGTTTTCTTCTTCATTGCCCATAATCTCAAACTGTTATACATATCCAAGCAACTATTTTACATATGGGTTATTACCTCAACATTTGCTAGAACTTTTAGTTAGGTCAGGCTTGCTGAATAACTCTCAAGAAGGGAGACTCGTTTCTCCTGTTGGCTGAGATCATAACACTCCCCTCCCCTTATTTTTGAGAGTTATTCCAGTGGCAAAGCTCGGGATAATACATCCGCCACTACACTGTCTCGTTCTTCAACCGATTGGTTCGACCGGTTAGTCTGTTTACATACTCCCGTGGGAGTCTACAACTAGTTCGTTGCTCCTTGCAACATCTGGCTCACCTCTCTCCAGAAACATGATCTTCTCATAAACGATTTGACCTCTCTGGCACCTCTTGGCTAGGCTGTCCTCCTAGGACGCCTGCACTCCCTCGGTCCACTCTTCTTATTGTCTCCACCCTCCGTTTCCTCGTCTTCTTCTCTTCACGTCCAGAGTCAGACATCTACTGTCAGTACCTCCTCTGTCGTCTTCACACTTCCATCTACTGCCATTATACTTTCGTCTCCTGTCATCATACTTCACTCCCTCGTCTTCACCGACGATCCTCCCTTTCGTCTCCTCATTTATCCGGGACCTCATCCTGTTTGACCTCCATCGAGTCCTCGGCTTTCTTCTATTCATCCATGCTTGCATCATCATCCTCTTCCCATACTTTTCACTTCTATACAATTCCCTTTCTTCTCCTTCAACTCTTCTTCGTTCCCTAAATGTTTCTCCGGGCGCTGCACTACAACCAACAGCACTCGACCGTACACGTCGCCTTGCCTCTCCTAGATTGCTCGTAGGCATCTCTCCACACATACTGTCTCTTCTCCTTTCATTTTCTCGGCTATTACTCTTCTTCACTATCTTTTCTTCACGTTTCCTGTGGAACATGTCAACTCTCGAAATCTCCCACAACTTAACTCTACTATCCATATGCCTCTGTGCTCGTGGACCACTTGACGCTCTACTCCCGTCCTCAGTCTGTCCACATCTTTCCTCATTCCTACTCAGCACAGTTGCGTTCAAATCCGACTCTTAATTTCAGCAGTCTGGGCTTTACTCAGGTCCGCTCTCTTCGCATAAGTCTTCCTCGGCTGGGCCATCTTCACTTTTGACCTCACCGAGACTTCATTCTCCTGGGCTGGACCTTCATCAAACAGCCACGCTATATCTACGTCGATATCTTCCACCGGCTGAATCGACACTGTATCATCTTCTCCAGCGTCTTCCTTGTCGGCCACCTCTGTCTTCGTCACTACCGAGACAGGGTACTCAATGGCTTGGCGGTCTCCTGACTCATCCCCTCGGATGTCAGTCAGGTTCACACTCTCAGGTGTCCCACCCGTGCCGTGGCCTTCTGGGCACTCCTCTGGCACAGTCTCCGCCATGACTCTGTCGTGACGCTGAACCCCGGTTCATTCCGAACACAGCGATTACACAACACATAACACCTTGCCTCAGCAACCGTTACTACCACCGTGTACTCCTACACACACCAGACCCTTGAGGCGTACCACTAGGTTTGTACTGGAACACAATGAATGAACATATCGAAGGTATTTAAAGGCCGTCGGGTTTTGTCATTTAATTACAAAGAATAGACTCTGACAAATAATACTATATTAATTAACATACTCTATTAGGTCAATACACTTCCAATACCTATAGACCACTTGACCTCCGCGATCACCACCCACACTCGTAACTTCCGCCTAAGTCCCTAATACGGAATGATTACTACAACGCTCCACACCCGGTTAGTCTTACATTCAATACTCACATACTGCAGACTTAACTTGGTCACTAAGATCACAACAGGCTCCCGCATAGCTGTCTGCTACACTTCGCTGCCGCCACAAACGGAGACCTCAGAGGACTTGCTAGTTCAACTTCCACAACCAGACTGCCTCCAGTCAGCCATGGCCTCAAACATTTCACCACTCCTCTCAAGGAAGGTATAATCCGATTAACCTTATCCCTAGAGCGGTAATCTTGTTCCTAGAAGCCTGACGAAGAATAATTCCTCTTTCCAGGAATTATTAATTTGGCTAAACAGCTTCGGTCTTAATCCATTGACCTTTCTTAGATATGTGATCCATAGTCTGTCTACTTACATGTACTTTCAATCATCATTCGTTAAGTGTTGTAGTAATGATCCTCTAGCTAATAATTCCTACTAACTTGTGGATTACAACACCACTCCCCTCCTTAAACACGCATATGTCCCCATATGCATCATTGCAATGGTTCCATTAGTGCAAGGACCTGGAGGATGCACCCACCATATGTGTACAACTACAAAATCATCCAAAAAGTTCATCATACACACGATGAAATAAATTAAAATTTTCCCCGACATGACTCACAACACTTCTCCAACATATACATTATATTCACATCATAGCACAGGTAAAATAGTCTGTAATAATTTTTCCCATCTCCAACAATGCACATATACCTAAACTGCTGACATATAATTACATACAAACATAACCATAAAATTACATGGACCAGAATGCTGGCACTTAAACAGAAATGACACTAGTCATTAATATATACACAACACATATATATCTAAGGTTCTTCATCCTTAGTAATTATAATTTAACATCTTGCCCTGTACTGTTGACATAAGGGCTTACAATGATCACACAATGTTTCACTGGCCTCCTCCACAATTGGCAGCATCACTTCTCTTGTCTTCGTGTCCCATGGTTGCTAGGTCATAGATCCTCCATGACCCAGACAAAACCCAGGCTGTCCAGCCTGGTGAATGTTGTCAATGTCCCATCGTTGCTCTGAGCTACCGTGATCCTGGCCTCCAGAGCAACGGAGATTCCTACCCCAGGGTCATGTTCCCTTGGGTCTGTGCTGACGTCTCGTTCCAGGGCACCAATCCCAGAACGCTGTAGATCCCTCACAGCTCTTTGGTCTAGGCCCATCCGCCCAGAGTGTGTCCACCTGTATTCACACCTTCCCGACCGCTGTACCTGCAAAATATTCCCTCGGAGCCCCCTGGCTCGATCCCATTATTACATAACCCCCTCGGCTCCTTACTCTCTCCCCATATATAGCCTGAGCGCAGCTGCAAAACCATTGCAGCTGGCCCTTATCCCTGCTTTGATGTCAGGGGGCGAATTTCGCCTATAACGTCACGTTGGCTTCACTTCCTCCCCCCTTTTTTTTCTAGAATAACTGAGTGTAGCCTCATAGCTTCCCTTCTACTCTACCTGAAGCTCTGTGACATGATCCCGGGGGACCTTCTCAAGCCTAACACTCAGTAATGGTGCCGATGAGGTAATATACAGTATATACATACACATACATTATCACAATAAATACCTCATTAAAATAATTTCACAACTAATGTCACTAAAGCATCATACTGCCACTGGCTCGCTTCTAGCGAGATTCCTGTAACAGCTTAATTAATGAGAAATTAGTATATCTACTTGGCTCGCTCACTGCAACCACCAACACCTGAAATTTTGAAATTCTACCTTATAATCTTATCCATAAGACTTACCCACTCCGACTTAATTAATGAAAATTTTAATGACAATAATGAATTTTTGTTAGTCTTTTATGAGTCTTGCTAGAGATATCGACTTGACTCGCCTACTGCAGCCACCAACTCCTGCAATTATCCACATTTCATCTTATCCATAAGACTTACCCACTCCGACACACCATTACCTCTGGTCATCCCAACCACTGATGATCTCAATATAACGCCACACATCCCTACAACCACTTCCTGCGTCCTAACGCACTGACCTTGCTACGCCAATACTCACCTTACCGACCACTACATGGCGCCCCTGCGCCACCATATACTCCACAACACCACACTCCATACCAGGCGTTCAAACGCCACCACACTACACCACCCATTGGCGTCCCCAACGCCCTCAACACAACACCCGGCGTCCCCAACGCCCTCAACACAACACCCGGCGTCCCCAACGCCCTCAACACAACACACGGCGTCCCCAACGCCCTCAACACAACACACGGCGTCCCCAACGCCCTCAACACAACACACGGCGTCCCCAACGCCCTCAACATAACACACGGCGTCCCCAACGCCCTCAACACAACACACGGCGTCCCCAACGCCCTCAACACAACACACACGGCGTCCCCAACGCCCTCAACACAACACACACGGCGTCCCCCAACACCATTACCACCACAGGCATATGCCTTGCGCCAGAGCGCATCAAAACACCACGAGACGTCACCACCAATAAGTAACCAGACGCCACACACACTCCCTTTTCTCTCGTAATCCGTTAATTACCTGACCCACACTCGTCAGGTATAATGTCTTGTGTAGTGGCCACCCGCCACACTCTACCACCTGCGTTAACATACTTCAACGCTAATGTCTACAATACACCCGGTGTTACAACAACCAGTTATGCTACACATGCTACACCTTGGCGCTACAATGCCAACAATGTCATGCACTATACTACATCCATAATATCAACAGTCAAAACATGCACATTACACTACAGTAAACTAGTCATTACGCTGGCGTCTAATACGCCACTACACGTGCATTACACTACACACCCCGGCGTACAAACGCCAATACACAACCATGCACTACACTTGGCGTCCAAACACCAATACACAACCATGCACTACTCCCGGCGCCACACACCCCCACCAACGGGACACGCTCCCCGTGTCCCACGGTAACACTCTCCATAATGCTACCTGTACCCACTAAAAATCTCCATGGCCCTCTCCAGGGTACACTAGACGGCGAACTCCAGACGTCAAATTATGCGTCGCTCGCTATGCCAAGGCGTCCATAATTCACTGCGCCTGTTTTCTGTATCTACACCTGACAACGCCGGAACTCGCACAGTACTTTAGATAATATTTCATTATCCTTAAAATATTCGATTTACACGTTACATGAAATTTAATTAACTTTAAATTACGTAGTTTTCACGCTTAATTTGTCTTTAGCAACGGTTTCTCACTATTACCACCATACCGACGATATAAAACAAGCTCCAAGGTGCGGCTCGCTTGGCCCACCCATCGCTTGGCCCGCACATGGCCGCACATGGCCCACGCTGGCCCACATTCACCCGCGCTAGTTTACCTCGCCACGCTGTATAATCCGCACTACGAACACTGTATAATCCGCACTACGAACACTGTATAATCCGCACTACGAACACTGTATAATCCGCACTACGAACACTGCACTTGTTTTGGATCCCGATGCTTCAGTGGTCCAGACTTGCTTCTTAACCGTCTCTCGTTGCGGGAATCTGGAAAGAAAGAAATAAACCCCACATGTGCCCCACAATGGCCTAGTCCCTTTAATTAACTAACTCCTCTGACCTGGTCTCACCTGACCCTCCTTCCTCCGTCTAGTCACCACCATTCTCACCACACCCCGACGTCTACCATTTCCCGAACATTCCCTCACCATCTAAACCAGAACCACACTTCCTTCATCTCGCAAAGTGTTCCAAAACCTGTTTGCGCTGCCACCAAATATGTCGTCTACCAATTCCCTAACATTCCCTCACCAACCAAACCAGGAACACTATGAAGGGACACATGGAAAGTCTTTAAAGGCCGTCGGGTTTTGTCATTTAATTACAAAGAATAGACTCTGACAAATAATACTATATTAATTAACATACTCTATTAGGTCAATACACTTCCAATACCTATAGACCACTTGACCTCCGCGATCACCACCCACACTCGTAACTTCCGCCTAAGTCCCTAATACGGAATGATTACTACAACGCTCCACACCCGGTTAGTCTTACATTCAATACTCACATACTGCAGACTTAACTTGGTCACTAAGATCACAACAGGCTCCCGCATAGCTGTCTGCTACACTTCGCTGCCGCCACAAACGGAGACCTCAGAGGACTTGCTAGTTCAACTTCCACAACCAGACTGCCTCCAGTCAGCCATGGCCTCAAACATTTCACCACTCCTCTCAAGGAAGGTATAATCCGATTAACCTTATCCCTAGAGCGGTAATCTTGTTCCTAGAAGCCTGATGAAGAATAATTCCTCTTTCCAGGAATTATTAATTTGGCTAAACAGCTTCGGTCTTAATCCATTGACCTTTCTTAGATATGTGATCCATAGTCTGTCTACTTACATGTACTTTCAATCATCATTCGTTAAGTGTTGTAGTAATGATCCTCTAGCTAATAATTCCTACTAACTTGTGGATTACAACAACTCTTGGCAACACCTTTGTCCCGCACAAGTCATTCCCCAGGGTCACTTGGACTCCTGGAATAGGTATGTCGGGGCATACTCCCAACATCACCTCCGCCGACACATATTCCGACCTTAGCTGGACAGTGCATACGGGCATGTCACTCTCAGACAATAACCCATATACTTTCATCTTCCCACTGCCAGCTAACCGTCGACCATTCCCAATCAGGCTTCTCGTAATCAAGCTCTGATTAGCTCCGGTATCTCTTAAGATACCAACTTCTACTTCAGGTTGGCTTCCTATTCTGATCCAACCTTTACTCATGAACGGCCTATACCTCTCGTTCACTAAGTTCGCTCTCTGTGGTTTGTCTCGGAACACATTAGTATATTTACTTCGGGGGTCACACATGGCCAGGGTCACAACTCTCTTGCCCTGTCTACAATCTCGCATCACGTGACCCAATCCGTTACATTGGTAACATCTCATCTGTGAAAAATCTCTCCTATATGTACCAGAGTGGCTCTGACTTTGTCCACTCGCATGAGAGTTCCTCGAGCCAGGTACACTACCTGCACTCTGTGGGGCTTTACTGGACTCTTGATTTCCTGGATACCGATCAGTTTCTCGTTTAGCTCCTCCATCTTCACTTTCAGATGAAGTGCGCGACCTACTCTTCTGAGTTTTAGGGTACCTACTTTTATCTGCCCACTTATCAAAATTTTACTCACCCCAGACTCTTCTGGGTCTTTCATAATTTCTTCCTCCCCAGACTCCATTGGATCTGCCATTGCTGCGTCTCGCCTCGCTTTTCACTCTGTTCTCCCTCAAGCTCTTGTATGCTTCAGTAATCATATCCGCCCTATCTGCGGCATCTTTCACCTCCAATATCCCTGCTTCTTGGATCTTGAACTTTGTTTCGGGATGCATCATCTCCAAGAACTTCTCCATGACCATCAGTTGCTTCAGGTTAGCATAAGATCCAACTCCAGCAGCCTCAATCCACTTCTGGAATCGTCTTTCCAGATCTCTTGCTGTCTCAGCAAACGTACATGCTCCAACTTTGATCATTTCTCTGAAACGCTTTCTATAAGCTTCTGGGGTTAACTGAAACGAGCGCAATATGCTGCTCTTTACTGTGGCATAATCCTGGCACTCTTCCAGTGACAATTGGGTGTATGCCTCCCTGGCTGCACCGGTCAATCTTAACTGGACCAGCTGGGCCCATTCTTCCTGTGGCCACTCCTTGATGCTGGCTACTTTTTCAAAATGCTCGAAGAAGCTCTCCGCCTCTTCGGGAACATGTAACACCCAGGTCCTCCCCCCCCTTAGAGTTCACACCCAGGGAAGCCTTCTCCAAGAGGTCAGCCCAGATGACCTCCGGTTTATCTTGTATATTGATTAAAAATTCCTGGGTTAGTCTTAGTCAGCATAGTTTCAAGTATGTAATATTTCATGCAAGGAAATTAGACTCCAGATTCTTATGTGTAAACATCCCTGGATCTCCCCCTTTTGGCCAGGTCAGAGGTCAGTCACACACGTAATTAATAACTCCTCTCTTGAAGAGTGTATGGTGAATGTCAAACAAGCTTATTGAAATATTTCTTGAGTGTTTGTACACTTTTGGTGGGTAGCAACAGCAGATCTCCCCCTCCCCCCTGTGGGGAGTTGTATATAGAGGGCCTGTAGGAACATAGAGGAGCAGAGTGCGGTACACCGGGATCGAGAGCGGGGCTGTGAAGAACATCTCAGCCAGGGAGAGACAGATAGCTTAAGGTAATGTGTGTGATCTCTGAGTTTTTGTTCCATGTCCAAATTTCTTAACTTTTTGCCAGTGTTAGTGTAGCATTTATAAGTAGTGATTGACATAATTTTTGGTCTCAATAAACTCGTTAAATTTCCCGTCTGTGTCAATTGTTGAATCCTCTTAGCCTTTTGGATATAGTGGCTGACAACCGTTTTCAAAATTAATGACAGTCATAGAAAGTACTCTCCAAGTCAAGCAATGTTTCTTGCCTCGTTGCTTGATATAGTTTCAATGGTCAAAGGCAGATGGTGGCAGCGTATTTAATCTCTGTGTTAGCATTTCCTTATTGGCAGTGTACCTTTGGTTCCGGTGTAACCATCATATGTCAGCTCATAACAGTGTTATCAAGTGCAACCGATGAGGAAGTGTTACTCAGGATAGTTTAGTGTTCCATTATAGTGGTGTTCCATTATAGTGGTACATTTTAGGGTGGTGTTACAATAGGGCGGTGTTACAAACAAACAAGGGAATGTCCTTCTCCCTAACCCTAACATCTGGTGGGTGTGATACCTGGGTGGTGCTCTCTGGCAACCCATGTTCGATCCTTTGCTCAGCCAAGGTTCTATTCGCTTCTATCTGCATTTGTTTTGTTCTCTCTTTTTCTTTTTCGACCTGGGCTTTTTCTTTTTCTTTCTCCTGTTCCAACTCCAGTTCCCTTACTCTGGTTTTCTCTTTTTCTATTTCCAGTCTGGTTTTCTCTTTTTCTACTTCCAGTCTGGTTTTCTCTTTTATCTGGAGTTCTAATTTCATCTTTTCCAGCTGGAACTGTCTCTCCTTGTCCTCACGCTGTTGCTGCATCTGGAGCTCTAACTGGAATCTCTCCAAGCTCCTATTCCGGCTGCTCCTGCTACTGCGGCTGCTCTTGCTGCTCCTACTTGATCCCTGGGATCTCACTTCATCCTGCCCATCATCCTCCTTTCCACTTTCAGCTCCTTTTTGGGCTCCTTGCTCTGCCGCTTCACTTCTGGCTCTCAACTGCCTCAGGATCTCATCCTTCATCCCAGCTACTTTAGATGGGTCCCTACACTTGCACCAGAGGTGGTACCCAATATATATATATATATATATATATATATATATATATATATATATATATATATATATATATATATATATATATATATATATATATTATTATAGACTGTGGGTTGGTTGGTGTTGTCTTCGTTGATCCATCTCTATGGACAACCCAACCCACAACTCGGTAGAGTGCTTATACTAGGAGATCACCCTTGGCGCTTCTGGCTCTTGGAGAGGGGCTCAACGTCACACGTTTAGGGGATGCGGCTCCAACACTTAGCCTCGTTGTCACGTGCACACACCCACTCGAGCCGCTGTGACTCCCCACTCTCTCCTTATGAGATATGATCTCCTCAATCCCCTATGACTTACTAGTATTACCTCCTACCCTGTCCACAGCAGTGGTTCTTGGTTCTTTCTCTCTTTCTCTCTCCTTCTTTACTACCTCCTGGGAAGCCTCACTAGGACAAGGGCAAACACCAGCAAATTGTGATACATTTACTGGACAAAGCACATACACAATACATACACACATATAATAATAATGAATCCTATCCTCTATAATATTACAATCAGGTTGCACTTCAGCACCATTAGAACTCTATCATCAGCTTATCAAGTGGTATCCTATCTCCTGGTTCACCACCTGATACTATCAACCTCCTCGAGTTGATCAAGAGTACATACGCTGTTGCACTATCAGCAAGATAATGTATATATAGAAAATCAGCATTTGAATGCAATAACATATATCAGTATAAATGTTCATTGATACACAACAATGATTAATCGATCAATATCAGTCCTAGAACGCATACATCTGTAGGTAATCAAGCCTACGACTGTAACTCTAAACTTCAGTATAAAACACTCCTTGACATAAGAATGCAAACAATCACTCACCTCTCACTGCGTCTTGCACGCTAATGACAACCAAACACTATCAACTCCCTACAAGTAATCCACCAGAACTTCCCCTTCCACCTCTGCAAGTTCACTACCCTAATATCTTTAGGTTCTTCCGGGCTTCACTACCAGGATCCTCTGCAGCTCCTCCAGGCTGCTATCATGAAGTTTCCTTGAGCAACTACGGTGCTTCACCCTTCTGCTAGGGTCCTCCACAGCTCTCTTGGCTGCTACACCATGAAGTTTCCTCGAGCAACTATGGTGCTTCTCCACCTCTACAGAAGCACGTGACACTCCTCTTCACTGCTGCTTCTCCTCACAGCTCGAGGTCCTCTGCTCCACTACCTTGGAGTCTCATCAGCTACTTCATCTGCTGGCTTCGAAGTTCTCAGCAACTTCTTCCCCAAAGACAAACCTGCAACCCATCGACACTCCAATAAAATTGTTTCCCCTTTGACACATAAACAAAATAATCACACAATATGTTTGCCTCCAACCTCTATCTGTTCTCTACATACAGTGAGAGTGGACTCCCCCGTTTTGGGCGGGTCCATACTCCACCTCGCCTGGCGGCGGTCCTCACTCGCTGGGAGGGTCTTCCTCCATCAGGAGCCAGGCTCCCTCAGTCACCCGTCAGAGCTCAGAGGGGATGGACGTCGCTCCGTGCTCCTCCCTCTTCACTCTCCTATTTCAGGCCTTCTGCCTTATTAAAACATGTCTAACTTATAAATAAACATCGCTACTGTCGCTGGGCACACGACCAACTACAAGCAATCACTATGAACTGGCGTATATCGTGCTTACCACAGATCATAAGGTCGAGGGCGCTTCTTCCTCTGACGAGGCTTGGTCAGGGCGCTCCACGGCCCACAATAATGCCTCCGGGCGGCTTAATATTCACTAATTATCGCCCACGACTTGAGACCACACGTCCCCAGCTGGTACGTCTGCACACTTCTCTTCTCTTCGAGATATATCACTAGGGGTTCCCTTCTGACAGGAGCTCAAACGGAGCGCGGCTTCCCCCTGCGATGTCTGGCACTCAAGTGAGGTCAAAGTCCTCCGGAAGCGAGCCTCACGCCTCCAGCAAAATGTCCACATCTCCTCGCCAGTCATTTATCTGTTTTCTTCTTCATTGCCCATAATCTCAAACTGTTATACATATCCAAGCAACTATTTTACATATGGGTTATTACCTCAATATTTGCTAGAACTTTTAGTTAGGTCAGGCTTGCTGAATAACTCTCAAGAAGGGAGACTCGTTTCTCCTGTAGGCTGAGATCATAACAATATATATATATATATATATATATATATGTCGTACCTAGTAGCCAGAACTCACTTCTTAGCCTACTAAGCAAGGCCCGATTTGCCTAATAAGCCGAGTTTTCCGGAATTAATATATTTTCTCTAATTTTTTTCTTATGAAATGATAAAGCTACCCATTTCATTACGTATGAGGTCACTTTTTTTTATTGGAGTTAAAATTAACGTAGATATATGACCGAACCTAACCAACCCTACCTAACCTAACCTAACCTATCTTTATAGGTTAGGTTAGGTTAGGTAGCCGAAAAAGTTATGTTAGGTTAGGTTAGGTAGGTTAGGTAGTCGAAAAACAATTCATTCATGAAAACTTGGCTTATTAGGCAAATCGGGCCTTGCATAATAGGCTGAGAAGTGAGTTCTGGCTACTAGGTACGACATATATATATATATATATATATATATATATATATATATATATATATATATATATATATATATATATATATATATATATATATATATATATATATATATATATATATATATATATATATATATATATATATATATATAATTATATCTGGCTTGTAGCAAGTAGCGTAAGTAACTACAAAAACAGTCGTGGTACAGTAACAGTCGTGCGGTAATCTCGAGGGCGCCAGAAACGACTGTTGCACCGCAGAAGTGACTGTTGCACCACAGAGAGTGACTGTTGCACCACAGAGAGTGACTGTTGCACCACAGGAGTGACTGTTGCACCACAGAGAGTGACTTGTACCACAGAGAGTGACTGTTGCACCACAGAGAGTGACTGTTGCACCACAGAGAGTGACTGTTGCACCACAGGAGTGACTGTTGCACCACAGAAGTGACTGTTGCACCACAGGAGTGACTGTTGCACCACAGAGAGTGACTGTTGCACCACAGAGAGTGACTGTTGCACCACAGGAGTGACTGTTCCATCACAGGAGTGACTGTTGCACCACAGGAGTGACTGTTGCACCACAGAGAGTGAATGTTGCACCACAGAGAGTGACTGTTGCACCACCGGAGTGACTGTTGCACCACAGAGAGTGACTGTTGCACCACAGAGAGGGACTGTTGCACCACAGGAGTGACTGTTCCATCACAGGAGTGACTGTTGCACCACAGGAGTGACTGTTGCACCATAGAGAGTGACTGTTGCACCACAGGAGTGACTGTTCCATCACAGGAGTGACTGTTGCACCACAGAGAGTGACTGTTGCACCACAGAGAGTGACTGTTGCACCACAGAGAGTGACTGTTGCACCACAGAGAGTGACTGCTGCACCACAGAGAGTGACTGTTGCACCACAGAGAGTGACTGTTGCACCACAGGAGTGACTGTCGACCAAAGATGGCAACAAAACTTGGCTGGCCGCCCAAGAGGGTGGACCGATGCTACGTAACCGGCGGTGAAGGGAACAGTCGCGCTACTTACAAAGTCTGGGTTATCAGCAAGTATCTTCAGGGACAGGCGGAGGAGCGCGAGGTCTGGCCTGAGACAGGTGACAGGGGAAAGCGCGTGTTCCTTGTTACTGATACCAGTCTCCCGTCTTATCTTTTGTTGAAGACCTGTTCTTGCCGTGTCTGGTGGGGGCTGTGTGGCCCCACACTCTATATCTGGTGGGGGCTGTGTGGCCCCACACTCTGTGTCTGGTGGGGGCTGTGTGGCCCCACACTCTGTGTCTGGTGGGGGCTGTGTGGCCCCACACTCTGTGTCTGGTGGGGGCTGTGTGGTCCCACACTCTGTGTCTGGTAGGGGCTGTGTGGCCCCACACTCTGTGTCTGGTAGGGGCTGTGTGGCCCCACACTCTGTGTCTGGTAGGGGCTGTGTGGCCCCACACTCTGTGTCTGGTGGGGGCTGTGTGGCCCCACACTCTGTGTCTGGTGGGGGCTGTGTGGCCCCACACTCTGTGTCTGGTAGGGGCTGTGTGGCCCCACACTCTGTGTCTGGTAGGGGCTGTGTGGCCCCACACTCTGTGTCTGGTAGGGGCTGTGTGGCCCCACACTCTGTGTATGGTGGGGGCTGTGTGGCCCCACACTCTGTGTCTGGTAGGGGCTGTGTGGCCCCACACTCTGTGTCTGGTAGGGGCTGTGTGGCCCCACACTCTGTGTCTGGTGGGGGCTGTGTGGCCCCACACTCTGTGTCTGGTGGGGGCTGTGTGGCCCCACACTCTGTGTCTGGTGAGGGGCTGTGTGGCCCCACACTCTGTGTCTGGTAGGGGCTGTGTGGCCCCACACTCTGTATCTGGTGGGGGCTGTGTGGCCCCACACTCTGTGTCTGGTGGGGGCTGTGTTACCCCACACTCTGTGTCTGGTGGGGCTGTGTGGCCCCACACTCTGTGTCTGGTGGGGGCTGTGTTGCCCCACACTCTGTGTCTGGTGCGGGCTGTGTTACCCCACACTCTGTGTCTGGTGGGGCTGTGTGGCCCCACACTCTGTGTCTGGTGGGGCTGTGTGGCCCCACACTCTGTCTGGTGGGGGCTGTGTTGCCCCACTCCCTGTGTCTGGTGGGGGGCTGTGTGGCCCCACACCCTGTGTCTGGTGAGGGGCTGTGTGGCCCCACACTCTGTGTCTGGTGGGGCTGTGTGGCCCCACACTCTGTGTCTGGTGGGGGCTGTGTGGCCCCACACTCTGTGTCTGGTGGGGGCTGTGTGGCCCCACACTCTGTGTCTGGTGGGGGCTGTGTGGCCCCACACTCTGTGTCTGGTGGGGGGCTGTGTGGCCCCACACTGTGTCTGGTGGGGGGCTGTGTGGCCCCACACTGTGTCTGGTGGGGGCTGTGTGGCCCCAGACTCTGTGTCTGGTGGGGGCTGTGTCCCCAACACTCCTGGTGCTCTGTGTCTCTAACATTTCTAAGAGACTGATCTATTTGGGTTTCTGTTCAATACATTCTATAATTAATATATATTTTATTCTCCTTCTGTGGTTTATACAACTTATCTTCCTCTTGTGGTGAACATAATTTATTAACTTATGCGGTTAATAATATTGTATAAAATGTATTCCACTTCTCATCACAGTTAATTTCATTTCAGAGGGGGTTCGTCATGGCTTTTTGAGAAGTTGTGTTCATTTCTGCTGCGTCTCTGATGATTGAATTTGACATTACATATATTTGTCTTGTCTCCATATTCTCATTACCCGCTGATGTAGACCTGACCGAATGTAAACTGTGTCAACAAAATTATTCGCACACCCTCCGTCACTATGTGATGGAGTGCGAAAAGATACGTGAATTCAGAGCTAGAATTCAATTCTAGCAATTGGATTATAGAACATTTCTATTACATATGTTCCAGAGGTGTGTAAATATTTCATTCAAAATGATCTGCTACCAGAATTTTTTGCCAAATATCCCCAGTTAGCAAACTGTAGGTAGTAACTGAGTGATTGTAACCTATCCACCGCTGCCCACTGGATGGGGGGAGGTGTGCAGGACAAACACACAAATTGTGACACTAGCTCTCCACATATGTCAGTTGCTTAATGTATTTGTGGTCGATCGCGAACCCATTGTTGATGTGACGATGTGCATTAAATTTTGTAACTAGCTCATCAAGATTGTAACTTGCTTAGCTGTATGAATTGTGGGGTTCAGTCCCTGAGCCCATTATGTGCCTCTGTAACCCTTTCCACTACCGCCTACAAAATGGGTATGGGGTGCATAATAAATGAACTAAACTCCATGTATTGTGTTGGCATTTCGTGATTTCGTTGCGTGCGTGCGTGCGTGCGTGCGTGCGTGCGTGCGTCCGTCCGTCCGTCCCTCCCCCTCCCCCCCTCCCTCCCCCTCCCCCTCCCCCCTCCCTCTCCCTCCACCCCCCCCCCTCCCTCTCCCTCCCTCTCTCTCTCTCTCTCTCTCTCTCTCTCTCTCTCTCTCTCTCTCTCTCTCTCTCTCTCTCTCTCTCTCTCTCTCTCTCTCTCTCTCTCTCTCTCTCTCCCTCCCTCCCTCCCTCTCTCTCTCTCTCTCTCTCTCTCTCTCTCTCTCTCTCTCTCTCTCTCTCTCTCTCTCTCTCTCTCTCTCTCTCTCTCTCTCTCTCTCTCTCTATCTCTCTCTCTCTCTCTCTCTCCCTCCCTCTCTCTCTCTCTCTCTCTCTCTCTCTCTCTCTCTCTCTCTCTCTCTCTCTCTCTCTCTCTCTCTCTCTCTCTCTCTCTCTCTCTCTCTCTCTCTCTCTCTCTCTCTCTCTCTCTCTCTCTCTCCCTCCCTCCCTCTCTCTCTCTCTCTCTCTCTCTCCCTCCCTCCCTCTCTCTCTCTCTCTCTCTCTCTCTCTCTCTCTCTCTCTCTCTCTCTCTCTCTCTCTCTCTCTCTCTCTCTCTCTCTCTCTCTCTCTCTCTCTGTCTCTCTCTCTCTCTCTCTCTCTCTCTCTCTCTCTCTCTCTCTCTCTCTCTCTCTCTCTCTCTCTCTGTTACGGACCCGGATCCAGCGTCCGAGCCTGGAGCAGTGACGACCACGCAATCTGTGGGTCAGCTCCCGAAACCTCCTCCAAATGGACGACGACACCTGGTGAGGACGAGGTGTACTGGCCACGAGGGCCAGTTTCCAGTCCTGTGCAGCTCACAACACGGCCGACGCTGACCTCTGGTGAGGTGGTGCTCAGACGACAACGCCATCTATGGAGTGGATACGTCGGCGTTTGTGTCTGAGCCTGTAAGTGAGGTGCTTTTGTGTGTCCCTGTTACTGATGACGTGTCTGCTTACAGAGTCGACCTGGGACTGCTGTAAGGGAAGTTGAGTCAGTCTACCCAAGGCAGCCGTCCCCACACCAAGTGCTTTGCTGCAGCAGCTGTGAGTCGCCTCCCGGAGGAACACTGTGGTGTTACCCTGCCAGTGAAGTGGCAGTTGAAGGATTGTCGTACCCGGGACTGACTGGTGGAGACGATTGACCACTGGGGTAATGTGGACAGGAGAGTGATCTGTGGTATCACACGAGGCTCCTGACTAGGGCGCTACCCTAGTATCGCTCGTGGAGTGGCCTGACCAGCGTTACTGATCCGGAACCTGCCAGCAGTCTGCTGGACTTGTGGTTGATGGCCTCCACGGCGGTGCCCCCAGTGGAACTGTGTTTTGGCTGGCCTGTGGCCGGGGTAGACTCAGCTTTTCGAAGGATTCGTCGAGAGGCCACGAGAGCACCGAGAACTTGGCACTGAGAAGATCCAGAGTCTTCAGAAGAAGACGACAGTGTAAATAAGTGTTTATACCCCTTCCCCCGTGTAATCTTTTTATATATTATTTATTGGTGGCGGTATTAATTATAATCTTAAGTTTTTGCCTTTCTTTCCCTTCCCCCTTTTAATTTACTTGTGTTACAGATCACATCCCTTGAAAGCCACTACTGGCTTGGGGCCGGATACCCTTCCTCTAACAACATCAGAGTAAGAACCCAGTTGCGACCCGAGAGGGCCGTAACACTCTCTCTCTCTCTATCTCTCTCTCTCTCTCTCTCTCTCTCTCTCTCTCTCTCTCTCTCTCTCTCTCTCTCTCCCCCTCACCCCTCACCCCCATTCCCCTTCAACCATTCGCTAATCATCTTGATCGCAGTTACACATTTTCTTTATAGAAATTTCAAGCTCAGATCAATAGGATCGACAGAGGAAGAGAATGGAGATATAATCTCAACTTACAACTGTCATCCACTTGTCATACCTGTGATGAGAGTGGTTGAAGATACGCATCTCTTAAGGTCTGCAGCATCCTCCACGGCTGTCATCATCTCTGGGCTGGATGCTGCAATGGTAGAGCTCACGGGAACATTTATAGGGAGCATCCTCTGATGATCGGAGAGCTGGGCGATGGACTGGTAGAGGTAGAGCGGAAAAGGTAGAGCTAGAGCTGGTAGAGGTAGAGAGGAAAAGGTAGAGCTAGAGCTGGTAGAGGTAGAGAGGAAAAGCTAGAGCTTTTGGAATTCGACTCTTTAGATGGGTCTAATGTTTTCACTTATGAACTAATTTGTTCTCTCGATTTGCCAATCCGAAAATTGCAACTGTTTTGCCTAGCCTGAAGCATGTGAACCCAACCAACCCACCTAATCTTCAAAGGTTGATGCATATAAATTGTTAAAATGACTCGATTCCGTTACAAATGCGATGTATTAGGCAAGAGTATCAGCGCTGCCCTCAGCTAACGGTTCATGTTTACATAAAGTCCTGGAAATGACTTGTATTGTCTCGTTTTGATTTGTAATGAGTGTCGTTTCTTTTTGAGGTTGTAGTAAATCTGTTGCTAAATCTATTAGCAAATCTGCTGGTAACTCTGGCGTTGGAAAAGCTATGGTTGCTATGCTGTTGTTGTTGTTTAAGATTCGCTACCCGAAACAAAAAGTTTCAAGTAGTACGGGCTATGGTGAACCCGTAGTGGACTTCGTAAAATGGTTGCTAGAGTTGATGGTTCTATAGTCAGTGTTTGTATGATTCTGTTGCTGGTTCTATAGTCATGTTAGTAAGATTCTGTTGCTGGTTCTATAGTCATGTTAGTAAGATTCTGTTGCTGGTTCTATAGTCATGTTAGTATTCACTAACTAGTTAATATTATAGCATTCCACTCGGCCGGCTTACCCTCCACCTGCCCCTACTACACCAAGACTAAGCTTCACTCGGCCGGCTTGACCGCCACACACGTGACACGGTTTCCAGGTCGCCAATCTGACCTGTACTCACCTTAGGCCAAATAAATTCTTCTGGTCACAGTGGAAAACCCGTTCCTGTCCTCTACTTCTTCAGTATTGTTTGGTGCTCGGTAAACCTCAGACAAACATACAGAGAAATGAAGAAAGAGAGGAAGTAAACACCCCATTAAAATTATTCACTATTTACTTAAATTGATGCTACAGAGTAACGGTCTGAAGGTATCTCAATTATTTTATGGATGTCAACACACTCTCGCGAAGATCATTGACGATTTGGCAACATTTCAACTGTCTCTGTAGATTATTATCTGCGAGGCTATTTTTTCCTCTATCTATATTATATGCAAGACTATAAATTTCCTCTCTATCGTATATTATCTGCGAGGCTATCTTTTCCTCTATCTATATTATCTGCGAGGCTATCTTTTCCTCTATATATTATATGCAAGACTATTATTTCCTCCCTATATTATATGCAAGGATATCATTTCCTCTATATTATATGCAAGACTATCATTTCCTCCCTATATTATATGCAAGGATATCATTTCCTCTATATTATATGCAAGGCTATCATTTCCTCTATATTATATGCAAGACTATCATGTCCTCTATATTCCCATCTCGAACATTAGGCCACTTGCAACTTCACTGAAGTAATAAATGTACACTTTGACTCCACATAATTAATGAATAGATAAACTAGAGACTCTGTCTTAAATTAATAATGTATAATTTCAGCGTGTGTCGCCAAACGGGGCGGTTCTCCTCACATAAATTCTCGCTTCATGCAGTTAATATTTAACACACACACTGCCTAACAACAAGGACCTATCAAAAGAAAGCGCCAAGCCATTGTGATTATTTAGCCCTTGGAAAGGGATCAGGATAAGGATTTGGGATGGGACGGGGGTTAAGGAATGGTGCCCAACCCCTCGGGGATTGAACGCCGACCTGCATGAAGCGAGACCGTCTGGCGACGACGGTAACGCGTTGGCGCCTTTCTCTAAGGAGCGCTTGACGTCACGCTTGTGGCCTTCCCGATTGGTCAACCTGTCAAAGCCACTGACCAATCACGTCCCTTTGCAAGCCGGCACCTCCCTATGGTGGAGCCGCTCTCTCTCTCTCTCTCACCTCTTCCCCATTCAAACTCTTATGCAACAATTACAGGGAAAATGTCTTTTGCAATAAAGTCTAATCGCAATATTATTCAGATAACGGTTATTGCTATCCGTTAGTTTCAGTATTTCCGATAACAGGATAAAGTTTCGTTTTAAACAGAGGACCGTTAAATATTATGCCAATGGCTGTTATCTTTTAAGTTATTTTAAGTTATCTTCACTGTCCCCGAAAGTCCTCGTTACGCTACTGGTCAGCCAATTTTCAATTAATGAGTGATCTTATAGCAACTATTTGTTCAAACGTACAAAAATGGACTGTTGGATACAAAGAAAGTATTTATGTTACTGAATTAGCCCAAATAGCCTACTGTTAACACTGTCTACGGCCAAAATGCTTCTGAAACAAATGAAGGCAGTATTTAATTCAGGCTCACTGAGAAGGGGAAATAATGTTTAAACTTGATAATTAGCTCTAGTTTTTATCCAAGACGAGTTTTAGAGATATTTTGCTGCATAATGGGAGAGTTTTACCATTAATTTCATTGGGTTACGCAAGCCATATGAAGGATTGCGCAGAACATATAGAACAACTTTTGAGGTGTATAAACGATGACCAATATCAGTGGCAGCTCTGTGGTGAGTTAAAGGTTGTTGCTCTATATTCAACTCTCGTGAGCGGTAGTGGACCCCAATCTCATCCCCTTCCCCAGTCCCATCCCAAATCCTTATCCTGATTCTTACACGTGATGTGATATATATATATATATATATATATATATATATATATATATATATATATATATATATATATATATATATATATATAGTTGTGCATTAATTGGCTGTTGATTGCTGGTGTTGACTTCTTGATGTGTAGTGCCTCGCAGACGTCAAGCCGCCTGCTATCGCTGTATCTATCGATGATTTCTGTGTTGTTTACTAGGATTTCTCTGGTGATGGTTTGGTTGTGGGAAGAGATTATATGTTCCTTAATGGAGCCCTGTTGCTTATGCATCGTTAAACGCCTAGAAAGAGATGTTGTTGTCTTGCCTATATACTGGGTTTTTTGGAGCTTACAGTCCCCAAGAGGGCATTTGAAGGCATAGACGACGTTAGTCTCTTTTAAAGCGTTCTGTTTTGTGTCTGGAGAGTTTCTCATGAGTAGGTTGGCCGTTTTTCTGGTTTTATAGTAAATCGTCAGTTGTATCCTCTGATTTTTGTCTGTAGGGATAACGTTTCTATTAACAATATCTTTCAGGACCCTTTCCTCCGTTTTATGAGCTGTGGAAAAGAAGTTCCTGTAAAATAGTCTAATAGGGGGTATAGGTGTTGTGTTAGTTGTCTCTTCAGAGGTTGCATGGCGTTTCACTTTCCTTCTTATGATGTCTTCGACGAAACCATTGGAGAAGCCGTTGTTTACTAGGACCTGCCTTACCCTACAGAGTTCTTCGTCGACTTGCTTCCATTCTGAGCTGTGGCTGAGAGCACGGTCGACATAAGCGTTAACAACACTCCTCTTGTAGGAGTGTAGGAGTGCTACAAGAGGAGTGTTGTTAACGCTTATGTCGACCGTGCTCTCAGCCACAGCTCAGAATGGAAGCAAGTCGACGAAGAACTCTGTAGGGTAAGGCAGGTCCTAGTCAACAACGGCTTCTCCAATGGTTTCGTCGAAGACATCATAAGAAGGAAAGTGAAACGCCATGCAACCTCTGAAGAGACAACTAACACAACACCTATACCCCCTATTAGACTATTTTACAGGAACTTCTTTTCCACAGCTCATAAAACGGAGGAAAGGGTCCTGAAAGATATTGTTAATAGAAACGCTATCCTTACAGACAGAAATCAGAGGATACAACTGACGATTTACTATAAAACCAGAAAAACGGCCAGCCTACTCATGAGAAACTCTCCAGACACAAAACAGAACGCTTTAAAAGAGACTAACGTCGTCTATGCCTTCAAATGCCCTCTTGGGGACTGTAAGCTCCAAAAAACCCAGTATATAGGCAAGACAACAACATCTCTTTCTAGGCGTTTAACGATGCATAAGCAACAGGGCTCCATTAAGGAACATATAATCTCTTCCCACAACCAAACCATCGCCAGAGAAATCCTAGTAAACAACACAGAAATCATCGATAGATACAGTGATAGCAGGCGGCTTGACGTCTGCGAGGCACTACACATCAAGAAGTCAACACCAGCAATCAACAGCCAATATATATATATATATATATATATATATATATATATATATATATATATATATATATATATATATATATATATATATATATATATATATATATATATATATATATATATATATATATAAATAAATGTTCGTTTGTTCATAATCGCTAATCTCCGAAAGTTCTTCACCGATTGCTTTGAAATTTTCACACAACGTTCCATTCGCATCCGAGCGGGTTTTTATATACGCACTATATAGATGTCACGTCTGTGACGGGGAAAAAATGCTTTTTCTAAAAAACTGTGTTTTTTCATGTGTTTTTCTTGTGAGGGAAATCTTCGAAACTTCTTTACCGATTGCTTTCAAATTTTGACACAACTTTGCATTCGAATAGGCGCGTGTTTTTATATACCTACCATATAGATGCCACACATGTGACAGGTAAAAACATGCTTTTTTTTAAAATTAGCGCCATCTGTTGCATGAAAGACACCATATGCTTTACAAAATATGTTACGATTCCATGTCAATGTTTCTTATTGCAATGATAGACCTAATTTTGATAGATTTCGCTTTATTTTCATTTTAATTTAATTATTTTGTGTGACATTGCCTTGGAATTGAGCTGTGTTGTTTACCACACCGTTCAAGTCGTGAGTATAGTTAATTTTTTTATTTTTTCAAATTTTTTCATTTCGTTTTTTTTCCTGTTTTTATTTTTCAGTGATGGGAACATCAGATCATTTGATGTTCCCAATTTTCTGAGCAGAACATTAAATCATTTGGGAATGCATCGGACGAGGGAGTGGGGAATGGCGGGGAGGACGAGGGAATTAGGGAGTGTGGAATGGTTGAGAGGACGAAGGAGGGGGAGGACTGGGGGGACAGGGTAAGGTTGCTGTTGCCGGGTACAGCTAGTGTGTATATATATATATATATATATATATATATATATATATATATATATATATATATATATATATATATATATATATATATATATAAATAAATATATATATATATATATATATATATATATATATATATATATATATATATATATTTATATATATATAGATAGTTGTAATGGCTTGGCGTTTCCCTCTGATAGTTCCTGCCCCTTCTATACCCATTCGTTGTGGGGTATATGAAAGGGTTACTGTTAGCTGGCTGAGAGCTTTCCCTTCCCATAGCTCATGGTAAGCCTTACCCTACTAGTTTTCCCTGGAACACGACCCGCCAATCACTTAACAACCAGCTTCTCAATTACTGTTGGTTAAACAGAAGCAAACAGTTAAGGATTGACTGGTCCTGCTCCCGGCCCAGACTCAGACCCACCTCTCCGGCCTGCACACACACTTCATAGTGCTGCAGTGTTGTGAACGTGTGCACTCTGTACCCCTTATAGCCAACCCACTGTAAACCAGATTTGTATCTTAGAACTACTTTCCGGATGAATTTCTCAAAGTTACATTATTTCCTGAATTAAGTTTTGTTGTATAATGAGAAAACTTAACAGCTGAAAGCTTAAAGTTACGTGAGAATCAGTAAAGAGCTTGTCTAAGCGAACGAGAGCTTCAATGACCACGACAACGAGATATATTGCAAGGTCTAATTTATGATCATATTTTACGAGCAACCACTCTCGTTATTTCTCACAAGGCTCTTCAGGTCATTATGGCTTTGCGGTTCCTTTACGAACCCCTGAGAACACTGAGGAGGTAATTGATGACGCCAATGGGTCGACAAGGAGTTTGGGAAGACAAATTGATTATCAATCTTTTCTAAGCAACAATTGTCAACATTCTTGCATATTAAAGATTATCTGAATTAAAATCGCTAAGTTTTTAAGTTATTTATCTCTGTTGATATGAACGGGTTGTATAGGGACTGGGAAATGTCTTCCAGATTAACCTTAATGTAGTTCTTGGTACTAACAAAAAAATAAAATACTTCGCTGAAATGCCATTTCGAGCACAGGGGACATGTACACCCAGACTTCACGGGGTGTATACACAGAGGTGTCCCTACAACACTTCACCACAAACACACCAAAAAGCCTTTGACACAGTACCCCATAAAAGGCTGTTAAAAAAGTTGGAGCAACAGGCAGGAGTAAAAGGGAAGGTGCTCCAGTGGATAAGGGAGTACTTAAGAAACAGGAAACAGCGAGTAACGGTGAGGGGGGAGACATCAGAGTGGCGAGATGTCACCAGCGGAGTCCCACAGGGCTCAGTACTTGGACCCATCCTGTTTCTAATATATGTGAACGATCTTCCAGAGGGTATAGACTCATTCCTCTCAATGTTTGCTGATGATGCAAAAATTATGAGAAGAATCAAGACGGATGAAGATAGACAGAGACTACAGGATGACCTGGATAAACTGGAGGAATGGTCTAGAAAATGGCTGCTAAAGTTCAACTCAGGAAAGTGTAAGGTGATGAAATTAGGCGAAGGGAGCAGGAGGCTGAACACAAGGTATCATCTGGGAGGGGAAATCCTGCAAGAGTCAAATAGAGAGAAGGATCTGGGGGTTGATATCACACCGAACCTGTCCCCAGAGGCCAACATCAAAAGAATATCATCAGCGGCATATGCTAGACTGGCCAACATAAGAACTGCCTTCAGAAACTTGTGTAAGGAATCTTTCAGAACCCTGTATACCACTTATGTAAGACGAATCCTGGAGTATGCAGCTCCAGCCTGGAGTCCATACCTAGTTAAACACAAGACAAAGTTAGAGAAGATTCAGCGGTATGCCACCAGGCTCGTCCCGGAACTGAGAGGATTGAGCTACGAGGAAAGGCAAAAGAAGCTGAACCTCACATCCCTGGAAAACAGGTGAGTAAGGGGAGACATGATAACCACCTACAAAATTCTCAGGGGAATTGACAGGGTGGACAAAGACAAACTCTTCAGCACGGGTGGGACACGAACAAGGGGACACAGGTGGAAACTTAGTACCCAGATGAGCCGCAGAGACGTTAGAAAGAATTTTTTCAGTGTCAGAGTAGTTAATAAATGGAATGCACTAGGAAGTGATGTGGTGGAGGCTGACTCCATACACAGTTTCTAATGTAGATATGATAGAGCCCAGTAGGCTCAGGAATCTGTACACCAGTTGATTGACAGTTGAGAAGCGGGACCAAAGAGCCAGAGCTTAACCTCCGCAGACACAACTAGGTGGGTACAACTAGATGAGTACACACACACACACACACACACACACACACACACACACACACACACACACACACACACACACACACACACACACACACACACACACACACATTGGGGGCCTTCGTAGCCTGGTGGATAGCGCGCAGGACTCGTAATTCTGTGGCGCGGGTTCGATTCCCGCACGAGGCAGAAACAAATGGGCAAAGTTTCTTTTACCCTAAATGCCCCTGTTACCTAGCAGTAAATAGGTATCTGGGAGTTAGTCAGCTGTCACGGGCTGCTTCCTAGGGTGTGTGTGTGTGTGTGTGGTGTGGGGGAAAAAAGGTTGTTAGTAAACAGTTGATTGACAGTTGAGAGGTGGGCCGAAAGAGCAAAGCTCAACCCCCGCAAATACAACTAGGTGAATACAACTAGGTGAACTAGGTGAATGCACACACACACACACACACACACACACACACACACACACACACACACACACACACACACACACACACACACACACACACACAGCCTACCACCAGCCTAACAGCCTACCTGTAACGACGCGTGAAAGAGACCTGGGGGTGGACGTAACACCTAATCTATCTCCTGAGGCACATATTAATAGGATAACGACAGCAGCGTACTCTACACTGGCAAAAGTTAGAACATCATTCAGAAACCTAAGTAAGGAGGCATTTAGGGCGCTTTACACTGCCTACGTAAGGCCAGTCTTAGAGTATGCCGCCTCATCATGGAGTCCCCATCTGAAGAAGCATATAATGAAACTGAAAAAGGTTCAGAGGTTTGCAACGAGACTCGTCCCAGAGCTACGAGGGATGGGGTATGAGGAGCGCCTGAGGGAACTGTGCCTTACGACACTAGAAAGAAGAAGGGAGAGGGGGGACATGATAGGAACGTATAAGATACTCAGAGAGATTGACAGAGTGGACATAGACGAAATGTTCACACGGAATAGTAACAGAACGAGAGGACATGGATGGAAGCTTGAAACTCAGATGAGTCACAGAGATGTTAGGAAGTTTTCTTTTAGCGTGAGAGTAGTGGGGAAATGGAATGCACTTCAGGAACAGGTTGTGGAAGCAAATACTATTCATAATTTTAAAACCAGGTATGATAGGGAAATGGGACAAGAGTCATTGCTGTAAAAAACCGATGCTCGAAAGGCGGGATCCAAGAGTCAATGCTCGATCCTGCAGACACAACTAGGTGACTACACACACACACATACCCAGTCAAGAGTACGAAAGCAACAACATGGCAGTTAACACTGTAATTGAGAGGGCAGCCTCTGCTGCCTGTAGAAATAGATCCCACCTGCTCATCATGGGGGACTTCAATCACGGCAGGATTGATTGGGAGAACAAGGAACCGCATGGAGGCGAGGATACGTGGAGAGCCAAACTACTGGAGGTGGCGACTAGAAACTTCTTAACCCAGCATGTCAGAGAACCCAGAAGGATGAGAGGAAATGACGAACCAGCGAGACTCGACCTGGTTTTCACCCTGAACAACTCTGACATAAGAGAAATCAGTTTTGAGGACCCAGTAGGAATGAGCGACCACAGTGTATTGGTGTTTGAGTACCTGATTGAAGAAGGGTTATTGAACTCGAGGAGGGATACCGAAACCAAAAGGTTAGCATACCGAAAGGAAAACTATGAGGAGATAAGAAAATGCCTAGCAGATATAGCATGGGAAACATAGCTCTGGGAAAAGACGGCCCAAGATATGATGGAATACATCGCGCAAAAATGCAAGGACGCAGCAAACAAGTTTGTCCCAGTCCAAAAGGAAAACAGTGAAATGAAGATGAGAAACCCATGGTTTAATCAGAGATGTAGGCTAGCTAAGCAGCAAAGTAAAAGGGCATGGAGAAACTATAGGAATAACAGGACACTGGAGAGCAGAGAAAGATACCAGAATGCCAGGAATGAATATGTCAGGATGAGAAGAGAGGCAGAAAGACAATACGAAAATGACATCGGAAGCAAGGCAAAGATTCAGCCTAAATTGCTGCATAGCCACATCAGGAGAAAAACAACAGTAAAGGAACAGGTTATGAAATTAAGGATAGGGGCAGAAGGATTCACTACAAACGACAAGGAGGTGTGTGAGGAACTGAATAAAAAAATTCCAAGAGGTCTTCACCTTAGAGCAAGGAGAAATCCCAGAGGGAATAGCTAACCAGGAACCACTGGAAGAGTTTGAGATTACCAGCGGGGAAGTAAGGAAGTGTTTACTAGAATTGGATGTGACAAAGGCTACAGGCCCAGATGGAATCTCCCCTTGGATACTAAAGGAAGGAGCAGAAGAACTGTGCCTCCCACTCTCCATGGTGTATAACAAATCACTGGCAACAGGGGAACTGCCAGAAATTTGGAAAGCAGCTAACGTAGTCCCGATATACAAGAAAGGGGATAGACAGGAGGCACTGAATTACAGACCAGTGTCCCTAACCTGCATACCATGCATGATGATGGAGAAGATTGTGCGAAGAAAGCTAGTGGAGCACCTGGAGCGAAAGAACTTTGTAACACAGCATCAACATGGATTCAGGGATGGCAGGTCCTGCCTCACACGGTTACTTGAACTCTACGACCAGGCAACAAAAATAAGGCAAGAAAGAGAAGGGTGGGCAGACTGCATATTTTTGGATTGTCAGAAAGCCTTTGATACAGTGCCACACAAGAGGCTAGTGAAAAAACTGGAGATGCAGGCTGGAGTGAAAGGGAAGGTACTCCGTTGGATACAGGAGTACCTAAGTAACAGGAGACAACGAGTCAGTGTGAGGGGTGAGGTCTCAGATTGGCGAGACGTTACGAGTGGAGTACCGCAGGGGTCAGTCCTTGGACCTATACTGTTTCTGATATATGTAAATGATCTTCCAGAGGGTATAGAATCGTTTCTCTCAATGTTTGCCGATGATGCAAAAATTATGAGGAGGATTGAAACTGAGGACGATAGTAGGAGGCTACAAGATGACCTAGACAGACTGAGTGAATGGTCCAACAAATGGCTGTTGAAGTTCAACCCGAGTAAATGCAAAGTAATGAAACTAGGTGGTGGAAATAGGAGGCCAAACACAGGATAGAGAATAGGAGATGAAGTACTTAATGAAACGAACAGAGAGAAAGATCTAGGAGTTGATATCACACCAAACCTGTCTCCTGATGCCCACATAAAAAGAATAACGTCTGTGGCATATGCGAGGCTGGCTAACATCAGAACAGCGTTCAGGAACCTGTGTAAGGAATCATTCAGAATCTTGTACACCACATATGTAAGACCAATCCTGGAGTTTGCGGCCCCAGCATGGAGCCCGTACCTTGTCAAGCACAAGACGAAGCTGGAAAAAGTCCAAAGGTATGCCACTAGACTAGTCCCAGAACTAAAAGGCATGAGTTACGAGGAAAGGCTGCGGGAAATGCACCTTACGACACTGGAAGACAGAAGAGTAAGGGGAGACATGATCACAACCTACAAAATCCTCAGAGGAATCGACCGAGTAAACAAGGATAAACTATTCAACACTGGTGGGACGCGAACAAGGGGACACAGGTGGAAACTGAGTACCCACATGAGCCACAGAGACGTTAGAAGGAACTTTTTCAGTGTCAGAGTAGTTAACGGATGGAATGCACTAGGCAGTGATGTGGTGGAGGCTGACTTCCTACACAGTTTTAAATGTAGATATGATAGAGCCCAGTAGGCTCAGGAATCTGTACATCAATTGATTGACGGTTGAGAGGCGGGACCAAAGAGCCAGAGCTCAACCCCCGCAAGCACAACTAGGTGAATACACTCTCTCTCTCTCTCTCTCTCTCTCTCTCTCTCTCTCTCTCTCTCTCTCTCTCTCTCTCTCTCTCTCTCTCTCTCTCTCTCTCTCTCTCTCTCTCTCTCTCTCTCTCTCTCTCTCTCTCTCTCTCTCTCTCTCTCTCTCTCTCTCTCTCTCTCTCTCTCTCTCTCTGAGTCTAAAATAGCATCGAAGATACATATAAGCTAAGTTTGTTTACATTGCGGAGCGGCGAGACAAGACGGCGTCCATGGCAGCCACAGACACGGATGATGGCGTCCATGGCAGCCACAGACACGGATGATGGCGTCCATGACAGCCACCGACAAGGATGACCCACCAGCCAGTTCTCTTGCTCTACCTCTCCATAAAAAAGTCCAACCTTTACCCTAACTGGAATCAAACCCAAGCAACCCACTGAACCTATCGAGTCCGATGCACAGAAAACGCAAATATTTGAGAGCTGTTACACAGTAGATTGCGTTAATAACGTTGGCTATCTCAACGTAACCAACGCGACGTATTACTCGAGAAGACAGGATGGAGAGACAACTGAGAGGAAAGAGTTCCTCAGTTTGAGGTCAGTAGGCTACCTCCGTCCACGTTCAGCGGCACATAACAGTTGAAAAGGCGGGGAACATGAGCTGAAGCTTGGTTCAACACTCACAGTTAGTGAAGTATTCGAAGGTACTATTCACCCAACTCCAAAGGATACCTGATCAACCAGGCTGTGACTCATACGTCAGGCTGCGAGCAGCCGCGTCCAACAGCCTGGTTGATCAGTCCGGCAACCAGGAGGCCTGGTCGACGACCGGGCCGCGGGGACGCTAAGCCCCGGAAGCACCTCAAGGTAACCTCAAGGTAACCCAGAATGGATTTATGTATCATTCAGTGTTGGTCAGGTGGTGGGGTGAGGGTGCTGGGTGGAGTTTTTTTTTTTTTTATTATTTTCTACCACAGACGTGGCCACACATATACAATGCTAATCAGCATATATACATTTTCTTCTGTCCTCCATGGACAGGGTTAGAGAAATGTTAAACATATAGTTCAAGGGTTTATTGAACACTCAACCACAGAAGGTGATTCGGTGCTTTTAAACTGCTAAACAAACCTACATACGTAAACACATAGATACACAGATTTACGTATGCCCTACATAAAGTGTTTGATGTGTCTTTTACATAGTGTCATTAATGTACATTCACAAAGGTGAAATGTAATTCTGATCAGCTTCCATATATACTTTATACCCATACATATACATACACACACACATATACATACATATATACACACACACACACACACACACACATGCACTCACATACATTTGTCTCATTTACCCTGACAGGGTGAGATAGCTGATAAAGAAACTAGTGTGCAGTTAAGCACTTAATCACTGAAGGTGATGAAGGTGCTTTTACAAGCTCAGATTATATAGTTACATCATATATATACATTGTATAATTGATATATTACATGGTCAATCTTGGATACAAGTCCAATATATCATCAAGTGTTCCAGTACTCATATAGTAATTACAGAGTTCAGCATACCTTAGCCCAGGAGGGCGAAAGTCAGTCAGTATGGGACATTCTACAATATAATGTTCAAGAGAGTGCATGTTTTCTCTTTCACAAAGTTGACACATTGTGTACTCGACATTTGGGGTTTGACAAAGCTGTCAGATACGTCTATATCCCAGGCGTATTCTGGCCACTATAACATCACATTGCCGGGTTCTTGTTCTATTAGTCCCACATGTGAATGTCTCCTCACGATATCTATCATAGGGTGGAGGGTGATGGTACTGGGTGGAGGGGTGATGGTGCTGGGTGGAGGGGTGATGGTGCTGGGTGGAGGGGTGAAGGTGCTGGGTGGAGGGGTGAGGGTGCTGGGTGGTGGGGTGATGGTGCTGGGTGGTGGGGTGATGGTGCTGGGTCGAGGGTGATGGTGCTGGGTGGAGGGGTGAGGGTGCTGGGTGGAGGGGTGAAGGTGCTGGGTGGAGGGGTGAGGGTGCTGGGTGGTGGAGTGATGGTGCTGGGTGGTGGGGTGATGGTGCTGGGTCGAGGGTGATGGTGCTGGGTGGAGGGGTGAGGGTGCTGGGTGGAGGGGTGATGGTACTGGGTGGAGGGGTGATGGTGCTGGGTGGAGGGGTGAGGGTGCTGGGTGGAGGGTGATGGTACTGGGTGGAGGGGTGATGGTGCTGGGTGGACGGGTGAGGGTGCTGTGTGGAGGGGTGAGGGTGCTGGGTGGAGGGGTGATGGTGCTGGGTGGAGGGGTGAGGGTACTGGGTGGAGGGGTGATGGTGCTGGGTGGAGGGGTGAGGTGGAGGGTGATGGTACTGGGTGGAGGGTGATGGTACTGGGTGGAGGGGTGATGGTGCTGGGTGGAGGGGTGACGGTGCTGGGTGGAGGGGTGAGGGTGCTGGGTGAAGGGTGATGGTGCTGGGTGAAGGGGTGATGGTGCTGGGTGGAGGGGTGAGGTTGCTGGGTGGAGGGTGATGGTGCTGGGTGAAGGGGTGATGGTGCTGGGTGGAGGGGTGAGGGTGCTGGGTGGAGGGTGATGGTACTGGGTGGAGGGGTGATGGTGCTGGGTGGACGGGTGAGGGTGCTGTGTGGAGGGGTGAGGGTGCTGGGTGGAGGGGTGATGGTGCTGGGTGGAGGGGTGAGGGTACTGGGTGGAGGGGTGATGGTGCTGGGTGGAGGGGTGAGGTGGAGGGTGATGGTACTGGGTGGAGGGGTGATGGTGCTGGGTGGAGGGGTGACGGTGCTGGGTGGAGGGGTGAGGGTGCTGGGTGAAGGGTGATGGTGCTGGGTGAAGGGGTGATGGTGCTGGGTGGAGGGGTGAGGTTGCTGGGTGGAGGGTGATGGTGCTGGGTGAAGGGGTGATGGTGCTGGGTGGATGGGTGAGGGAGCTGGGTGGAGGGGTGATCGTGCTGGGTGGAGGGGTGAGGGTGCTGGGTGGAGGGTGATGGTGCTGGGTGGAGGGGTGAGGTGGAGGGTGATGGTACTGGGTGGAGGGGTGATGGTGCTGGGTGGAGGGGTGACGGTGCTGGGTGGAGGGGTGAGGGTGCTGGGTGGAGGGTGATGGTGCTGGGTGGAGGGGTGATGGTGCTGGGTGGAGGGGTGAGGGTGCTGGGTGGAGGGGTGATGGTGCTGGGTGGAGGGTGATGGTGCTGGGTGGTGGAGTGATGGTGCTGGGTCGAGGGTGATGGCGCTGGGTGGAGGGGTAATGGTGCTGGGTGGGGGGTGAGGGTGCTGGGTGGAGGGTGAGGTTGCTGGGTGGTGGGGTGAAGGTGCTGGGTGGAGGATGATGGTGCTGGTTGAGGGTGATGGTGCTGGGTCGAGGGTGATGGTGCTGGGTGGAGGGTGAGGGTGCTGGGTGGAGGGTGAGGGTGCTGGGTGGAGGGGTGATGGTGCTGGGTGGAGGGTGCTGGGTGGAGGGGTGAGGGTACTGGGTGGAGGGGTGATGGTGCTGGGTCGAGGGTGATGGTGCTGGGTGGAGGGGTGATGGTGCTGGGTGGAGGGTGAGGGTGCTGGGTGGAGGGTGAGGGTGCTGGGTGGAGGGGTGATGGTGCTGGGTGGAGGGTGAGGGTGGAGGGTGAGGGTGCTGGGTGGAGGGGTGATGGTGCTGGGTGGATGGTGAGGGTGCTGGGTGGAGGGATGATGGTGCTGGGTGGAGGGGTAAGGGTGCTGGGTGGAGGGGTGATGGTGTTGGGTGGAGGGGTGATGGTGCTTTGTGGAGGGTGAGGGTGCTGGGTGGAGGGGTGATGGTGCTGGGTGGAGGGGTGAGCTAGGGTGCTGGGTGGAGGGTGAGAGTGCTGGGTGGAGGGATGATGGTGCTGGGTGGAGGGGTGATGGTGCTGGGTGGAGGGGTGATGATGCTGGGTGTAGGGTGAGGGTGCTGGGTGGAGGGTGATGGTGCTGGGTGGAGGGTGATGGTGCTGGGTGGAGGGGTGAGGGTGCTGGGTGGAGGGTGAGGGTGCTGGGAGGAGGGGTGAGAGTGCTGGGTGGAGGGTGAGGGTGCTGGGTGGAGGGGTGAGGGTGCTGGGTGGAGGGTGAGGGTACAGGGTGGAGGGGTGAGGGTGCAGGGAGAGGGTGCTGGGTGGAGGGGTGAGGGTGCTGGGTGGAGGGTGATGGTTCTGGGTGGAGGGTGAGGGTGCTGGGTGGAGGGTGAGGGTACAGGGTGGAGGGGTGAGGGTGCAGGGAGAGGGTGCTGGGTGGAGGGGTGAGGGTGCTGGGTGGAGGGGTGAGGGTGCTGGGTGGAGGGTGAGGGTGCTGGGTGGAGGGTGAGGGTGCTGGGTGGAGGGTGATGGTGCTGGGTGGAGGGTGATGGTGCTGGGTGGAGGGGTGAGGGTGCTGGGTGGAGGGTGAGGGTGCTGGGAGGAGGGGTGAGAGTGCTGGGTGGAGGGTGAGGGTGCTGGGTGGAGGGGTGAGGGTGCTGGGTGGAGGGTGAGGGTACAGGGTGGAGGGGTGAGGGTGCAGGGAGAGGGTGCTGGGTGGAGGGGTGAGGGTGCTGGGTGGAGGGTGATGGTTCTGGGTGGAGGGTGAGGGTGCTGGGTGGAGGGTGAGGGTACAGGGTGGAGGGGTGAGGGTGCAGGGAGAGGGTGCTGGGTGGAGGGGTGAGGGTGCTGGGTGGAGGGGTGAGGGTGCTGGGTGGAGGGTGAGGGTGCTGGGTGGAGGGTGAGGGTGCTGGGTGTAAGTCTGAGAGGCTTATCAACAAGATGAAAGCCTGAACAGTTGTCAGTGTGTGTGTGATTGGACAGTTTGTTTGGTCTGAGTTGAGTGGTTGGAAGAGGTCATCAACTTCCTGCACTCCACTTCGACCTTTCTCACTCTCACTCTGTCACTCTGTCTGTCTCTGTCTGTTTGTCTGTCTGTCTCATATATATATATAGTAATTAATACATGATGAATAACGTTACCATGTCTGACAACGAAGGAAAATGAGTCAGGCAATCCCTCAAAAAGTTGGGTATCAATCTGTACATCTTCAGAAGGATGATATTATTCGGTCAGTGGTGGTATAACAACCAGCAAGGATTCAAGTGAGGTGAAGAACAATGTCTTCGTTTCATGAACATTAGAACGAGAGGAAACTGCTGGAGACCTATTGACCAATACTTGTGAATTCCAGGAACATACAATACTAAGGAGATATAGGATAAAATCCCATACATTTGTATTTTTGAAATTTACGTAAAGAATTTACACCAAGTCTTTCCGCACTCTCCTGAGTGCTTTGTCAAGGTCTGAGGGTATGATTAAGTGTTTTTTTTATCCTATGTTATTATGTCCGTGAGAACATATTACCATTACTAATGAGATATTTGAGATAATTGTATTAATTATCTTACTCAAAAAGTGTTTAATTTATATATTCAAAATAGATCGAAATTGGACAAATCAATTCTAATATTTATACTGTATGGCTTTATACTTTGTATTAAAACAGATTCAGTAAAATTTCTGTTGAACATGTTTTTAAAATTAGTTGTTGAAGAAGAACTCTCTCAATCAATTTGGTGAGAATTTTCCAGCAAATTAATAAATAGAGCAGAAGATAATTGTCCACTTTTTACAGTATATTTATGCTGCGAAATTCAAAATGTTAAATTTCGAAGTTTCAAGGTTAGGTTAGGTTATTTTAGGTTAATTTAGGTTAGGTTAGGTTAGGTTAGGTTAGGTTAGGTTAGGTTAGGTTAGGTTAGGTTAGGTTAGGTTAGGTTAGGTTATTTTAGGTTAATTTAGGTTAGGTTAGGTTAGGTTAAGTTAGGTTAGGTTAGGTTAGGTTAGGTTAAGTTAGGTTAGATTAGGTTAGGTTAAGTTAGGTTAGGTTAGG
>NC_091157.1:13509181-13534181 GCF_040958095.1 Procambarus clarkii
ATATATATATATATATATATATATATTTATATATATATATATATATATATATATATATATATATATATATATATGTTATATATATATATATATATATATATATATATATATATATATATATATATATATATATATATATATATATATATATATATATATATATATATATATATATATATATATTATTAAATATGACCGAAAAAGTAAGATTAATAATTCTAACACGAATTTTCTCTATCTTTCGTATATTTCTTTTCACTGTTGGTGGTAATTCAAAAATCAATTCTCCAAAATTCATTTTTATTTCTAGTCTGACGCGACACTTAGAAAGCTTTCTGCAATCACTTCCATTCAATACCCATTGTTTCGTGTTCTGTCTTGTGTTGATGAAATTAATACCCTATTAATGCCACCTCACCCCATCCACCTCACTCAAATGTAGATATAAACAAATCGGAGATGTGTAAGTTCTATTCAGTTGTGTATGTGTAAACTAAAGTCTTTGAAAATGTAATAAGTTTTACGAAACGCGCTCAAGTGTCGCGTCAGACTAGAAATAAAAATGAATTTTGGAGAATTGATTTTTGAATTACCACCAACAGTGAAAAGAAATGTACGAAAGATAGAGAAAATTCGTGTTAGAATTATTAATCTTACTTTTTCGGTCATATATATATATATATATATATATATATATATATATATATATATATATATATATATATATATATATATATATATATATATATATATATATATATATATTATTAAATATGACCGAAAAAGTAGGATTAATAATTCTAATACGAATTTTTCAATATTTCTTATATTTCTTTTCATTGTCGATGGTAATTGAAAAATCAGTTCTCCAAAATTCATTTTTATTTGTAGTCTGACGCGACACTTGAACGCGTTTCATAATAACTTATTACATTTTCAAAGACTTTAGCTTGCACACACAACTATAACCTGCAAACACTAAACAGAGTCCTACTATGCTATAATTTAAATGGCTTTCATTTTATATACCTGCATTTGGGTGAGGTGATATGTTACAACAGCTTTGGATGAGATGAAAACAAGAGACAGAACACGAAATAATGGGTATAATATCGGGTAAGTTTAAAGGGAAGAATGGAAGTAACTGCAAAGGGCCTATTGACCCATATTTCTTGATGCTTCTATATTGGAGCAGAGTCTTGAAGTGGGTAGAATATAGTTGTGCATTAATTGGCTGTTGATTGCAGGTGTTGACTTCTTGATGTGTAGTGCCTCGCAGATATCAAGCCGCCTGCTATCGCCATATCTATCGATGATTTCTGTGTTTTTTGTTAAGACTTCTCTGGTGATGGTCTGGTTGTGGGAAGAGATTATATGTTCCTTAATGGAGCCCTGTTGCTTATGCATCGTTAATCGCCTGGAAAGAGATGTTGTTGTCTTGCCTATATACTGAGTTCTTTGAGGCTTACAGTCCCCAAGTGGGCATTTGAAGGCATAGACGACATTGGTCTATTTTAAAGCGTTCTGTTTTGTGTCTGGAGAGTTTCTCATGAGTAGGCTGGCCGTTTTTTTTGGTTTTACAGTAAATCGTCAGTTGTATCCTCTGATTTTTGTCTGTAGGGATAACGTTTCTATTAACAATATCTTTCAGGACCCTTTCCTCCGTTTTATAAGCTGTGGAAAAGAAGTTCCTGTAAAATAGTCTAATAGGGGGTATAGGTGTTGTGTTAGTTGTCTCTTCAGAGGTTGCATGGCGTTTCACCTTCCTTCTTATGATGTCTTCAACGAAACCATTGGAGAATCCATTGTTGACTAGGACCTGCCTTACCCTACAGAGTTCTTCGTCGACTTGCTTCCATCCTGAGCTGTGGCTGAGAGCATGGTCGACATAAGCGTTAACAACACTCCTCTTGTAACAAAAAACACAGAAATCATCCATAGATACAGCGATAGCAGGCGGTTTGATATCTACGAGGCACTACACATCAAGAAGTCAACACCTGCAATCAACAGCCAATTAATGCACAACTATATTCTACCCACTTCAAGACTCCACACCAATATAGAAGCATCAAGAAATATGGGCCAATAGGCCCTTTGCAGTTACTTCCATTCTTCCCTTTAACTTACAATATAATATATATATATATATATATATATATATATATATATATATATATATATATATATATATATATATATATATATATATATATAAGGCACAACTCTCCTAAACACGAGAGTGAAGTATACATCTTTAGAACACTTTCCCACCAGGAGACTCGAACCCTAGCCAGCACAGAAGCCTTCCAGCAACTGGCATAACAGGTACGCCTTAACCCTCTCCACCACCTGCTCAGACCCTTAAAAGAGATGGTAATTTCGGAGTATTTAAATACACCAAAGATCAACACCTCCCAAGAGCACTAGAGCAAGTGAGGACCCCTCACTTGCTCTAGTGCTCTTGGGAGGTGTTCTTTGGTGTATTTAAATACTCCGAAATTACCATCTCTTTTAAGGGTCTGAGCAGGTGGTGGAGAGGGTTAAGGCGTACCTGTTATGCCAGTTGCTGGAAGGCTTCTGTGCTGGCTAGGGTTCGAGTCTCCTGGTGGGAAAGTGTTCTAAAGATGTATACTTCACTCTCGTGTTTAGGAGAGTTGTGCCTTAAGCATAGACACTGTGTCTTCCCATATTAACAGGGACTTGATGAAATTAACGTCTAAATGACCCCTCACTTGCTCTAGTGCTCTTGGGAGGTGTTGATCTTTGGTGTATTTAATTACTCCGAAATTACCATCTCTTTTAAGGGTCTGAGCAGGTGGTGGAGAGGGTTAAGGCGTACCTGTTATGCCAGTTGCTGGAAGGCTTCTGTGCTGGCTAGGGTTCGAGTCTCCTGGTGGGAAAGTGTTCTAAAGATATATATATATATATATATATATATACTCCAAGGTTTATGTTCTTGTGTTCATACTTTCTTACTTTTACGTATGTTCTCCTCCTATATGCTACTATGCATACTGTCTTCTTGCATTTTTGAGAGTATGCCTGCATGTTTGAGAGTATGCCTGCATGTTTGAGAGTATGCCTGCATGTTTGAGAGTATGCCTGCATGTTTGAGAGTATGCCTGCATGTTTGAGAGTATGCCTGCATGTTTGAGAGTATGCCTGCATGTTTGAGAGTATGCCTGCATGTTTGAGAGTATGCCTGCATGTTTGAGGGTATACTTGTATGTTTGAGAGTATGCCTGCATGTTTGAGAGTATGCCTGCATGTTTGAGAGTATGCCTGCATATTTGAGAGTATGCCTGCATGTTTGAGAGTATGCCTGCATATTTGAGGGTATACTTGTATGTGTGAGGGTATGCTTGCATGTTTGAGAGTATGCCTGCATGTTTGAGAGTATGCCTGCATGTTTGAGGGTATACTTGTATGTTTGAGAGTATGCCTGCATGTTTGAGAGTATGCCTGCATGTTTGAGAGTATGCCTGCATGTTTGAGAGTATGCCTGCATGTTTGAGAGTATGCCTGCATGTTTGAGGGTATACTTGTATGTTTGAGAGTATGCCTGCATGTTTGAGAGTATGCCTGCATGTTTGAGAGTATGCCTGCATATTTGAGAGTGTGCCTGCATGTTTGAGAGTATGCCTGCATGTTTGAGAGTATGCCTGCATGTTTGAGAGTATGCCTGCATGTTTGAGGGTATACTTGTATTTTTGAGGGTATGCTTGCATGTTTGAGAGTATGCCTGCATGTTTGAGAGTATACCTGCATGTTTGAGAGTATGCCTGCATGTTTGAGAGTATGCCTGCATGTTTGAGGGTATACTTGTATGTTTGAGGGTATGCTTGCATGTTTGAGAGTATGCCTGCATGTTTGAGAGTATGCCTGCATGTTTGAGGGTATACTTGTATGTTTATGAGTATGCCAGCATGTTTGAGAGTATGCCTGCATGTTTGAGAGTATGCCTGCATGTTTGAGAGTATGGCTGCATGTTTGAGAGCATAAGGGTAGGCTGGTGGGATAGCATGGCAAGGGTAGGCTGGTGGGATAGCATGGCAAGGATAGCCTGGTGGGATAGCATGGCAAGGGTAGGCTGGTGGGATAGCATGGCAAGGGTAGGCTGGAGGGATAATATAATGATTAGTAGGATAACTTGCAGGAGAGGATGGATGGAGATATCCTCACTCATCCTGTGAGTAAGTTATAACTCGTCAGTTTTACAACTTTCTTTAATGGCACGGAGGTGGGTGTGGGTGGGGTAGGTGGGTGTCGGCTGGGTAGGTGGGTGTGGGCTGGGTAGGTGGGGTAAGTGGGGTAAGTGGGTGTGGGTGGCATAGGTGGGTGTGGGTGAGGTAGGTGGATGTGGGTGGGATAGGTGGGTGTGGGTGAGGTAGGTGGGTGTGGGTGGAATAGGTAGTTGTGGGTGAGGTAGGTGGGTGTGGGTGGAATAGGTGGGTGTGGGTGCGGTAAGTGCGTGTGAGCTGGGTAGGTGGGTGTGGGTGAGGTAGGTGGGTTGGGGTGGAATAGGTGGGTGTGGGTGGGGTAGGTGGGTGTGGGCTGGGTAGGTGGGGTAAGTGGGGTAAGTGGGTGTAGGTGGCATAGGTGGGTGTGGGTGAGGTAGGTGGATGTGGGTGGGATAGGTGGGTGTGGGTGAGGTAGGTGGGTGTGGGTGGAATAGGTAGTTGTGGGTGAGGTAGGTGGGTGTGGGTGGAATAGGTGTGGGTGGGGTAGGTGCGTGTGAGCTGGGTAGGTGGGTTTGGGTGAGGTAGGTGGGTTGGGGTGGAATAGGTGGGTGTGGGTGGGGTAGGTGGGTGTGGACGGAGTAGGTGGGTGTGGGCTGGGTAGGTGGGTGTGGGCGGGGTAGGTGGGTGTGGGCGGGGTAGGTGAGTGTGGGCGGGGTAGGTGGGTGTGGTAAGAGGGTGTGAGTGTAGTAGGTGGGTGTGGGCGGGGTAGGTGGGTGTGGTAAGAGGGTGTGAGTGTAGTAGGTGGGTGTGGGTGGGGTAGGTGGGTGTGGGCGGGGGTCGATGCATGTGGTGGAGGGAGGGGAAATGTTTAACGTGGAGACCTGTGAAATGTTTCTACATTATCAACATTACCAAACTACCACCAGGTTTTACAATTGAGCATTTGACCCGTTGACCTCGTGTCATAGGTCCCCCCCCCACCCCCCCCCCACCCCCTTCCATTGTTCCTGAGAGGATTTCTAATTGGATTTTGTCGTGTAGTAATGTTTTAGTACCTACGGCTTCGTTGGGTAGGAGGTTCCATGATTTTTTTACCTGTGAGTAAAGAACTTGTAGCTGTTTGACTTTATTGTTGCGTCATGTATCCACCTTTGATCAAAATCTAAATCACCCTAAATTTGTTCTAAATCAAAAACCAAAAAGGTTATGTATTTGTATCTCTGAACATTTCTGTACCTGGAGTCATATTGAACCTAAAATAGAAGCTTTTGTGGAATATTATTAAACATGTTTACCTTTTTTTCCGGTCTGGGTTTGTCTATTTCTCTGTGGAATGTTTTATCGCATATTATTGCATTTCCCTAATTTCTTCCCTTATTTGTTTTAATTGTTTATTTTCTAATCACTTAGTATTTAGGCCTATTCGTATTCATTCTTATTTTTCTGATTGATTCACCTAAGCCAAAATATGTTAATATAGATTACAATTAAGAAATTAATGTCTTTTGATTTGTTCCATAACTTCTACATAATTGGGTTTATGTCTGAAATTTTTGGCATCCGGACTTTGTAATCAGTTCCTATTTGTCTTGTCGCCATGTGTCCTCATGGGGACATGTGTCCTCATGGGGCCATGTGTCCGCATAAGGGCCATGTGTCTGCATGGGGGTCATGTGTCCCCATGAGGCCATGTGTCCGCATTTACACTCAATTCCATCAGTGTCCGTCTCCATCCCTCTGCTAATTATCGGATTTTCTTCAGTTCATTTCAATTAATTTCTTTAGTTTTCTCAAAAATTCTGATGTTGATAACCTTTGTTTATAGAAAATAATACCACGCATCAACGTTCATTGTCCTGCTGCGACTCGCGGACGGTAATTGGTCACTTCAGTCACTAAATGGTCATTTCATTCACTAATTGGTCATTTCATTCACTTCTGTGTTTGTAATTCTGTCTTTTTTCTGTATCTGTCTTAGAAAATATTTCCTCAACTCATCAGTCTGGCGATGGTGTTGACGACTTGTAATAAGCATTATTTAAGTATTATTTAAAAGATAAAAAAGTTAAATACACCGAAGGAAAATACCGCTTTTCGGTGTGTATATATAAGGTTACTTTTGTTCTGGACTATATTCACGACTGAAGTGAATTTACTAGTAGGTCAGTAAGGTGTTGTGGTGGCCTTAATAACTCTCCAGAGGTTGATAGGCCTTAAGTCCAACACCAAACTTCCTGGTTGGTCAGTAAGGTGTTGTGGTGGCCTTAATAACCCTCCAGAGATTGATAGGCCTTAAGTCCAACACCAAACTTCCTGGTTGGTCAGTAAGGTGTTGTGGTGGCCTTAATAACCCTCCAGAGATTGATAGGCCTTAAGTCCAACACCAAACTTCCTGGTTGGTCAGTAAGGTGTTGTGGTGGCCTTAATAACCCTCCAGAGGTTGATAGGCCTTAAGTCCAACACCAAACTTGAGTGTGAAGGCATAAAGAACATCTACACGTTCTCATGCCTGGACATTCACACATGCACGTTCTCATTCCTGGATATTCACACATGCACGTTCTCATGCCTGGACATTCACACATGCACGTTCTCATGCCTGGACATTCACACATGCACGTTCTCATGCCTGCACATTCACACATGCACGTTCTCATGCCTGGACATTCACACATGCACGTTCTCATGCCTGGATATTCACACATGCACGTTCTCATGCCTGCACATTCACACATGCACGTTCTCATGCCTGCACATTCACACATGCACGTTCTCATGCCTGGACATTCACACATGCACGTTCTCATGCCTGGATATTCACACACATGCACGTTCTCTTGCCTGAACATTCACGCATGCACGTTCTCATGCCTGCACATTCACACATGCACGTTCTCATGCCTGCACATTCACACATGCACGTTATCATGCCTGCACATTCACACATGCACGTTCTCATGCCTGCACATTCACACATGCACGTTCTCATGCCTGGACATTCACACATGCACGTTCTCATGCCTGCACATTCACACATGCACGTTCTCATGCCTGCACATTCACACATGCACGTTCTCATGCCTGGACATTCACACATGGACCAACTCTCATGCCACAATGCCTCAATATCCCCACATTATTATATACCATTACGGCAACAAATGTTCACATTTACACACAAATAACCTCTCCCACACGTCGTCAGTCCCACGTTAAGGTGCTGGGAGTAGTCACCATGGGAGTACATCACTCCCATGGTGCACCCACCACAGATGTCCTCCCAGGTGTTCCGGAACGAGTGGCAATAAACATGTGTTATCTGAGGACGTCTACAGATGGAAGCAAGACAAGTGTGATGTTACCATGGTAACCCAGCCTCATGGAACTCCATTATCATGAGTAAGGTAGATGTTGATGGGAGATGAGGGGCCGTGTTGTTGTGGGGGGGGGGTGTATACCTATTTACTCACCTAACTGTATTCACCTTGGTCTGTTGGATAAGCTTCAGCTCTTGTGTCCCGCCACACATTCTTGACTTTACGAGGGAACCTGATCGTTGTGTATAGTATTGTATCGTATTTTTTGGGACATGTTTATGGAATCTATCATTATCACTTTCATTCCATTTCACCATTTCATTCATTACATTTCATTTATTCATTCCATTTCACCATTTCCCTCAACCCGTTCTCTGGAAGAGTACGTCGTATTTTGACGTATAAGTCCCCTAAGGTCAAAAATTTATGAACTTAAAATCCCTGCGGCTCGCAAATTTGACGTGGTGTCCCGTTTTCTATGCGTAGGTCCTAGGTTAGGTTAGGTTCGGGCAGTTTAGTATATCCGTTTAGTGACGTTCTGAACGCTGGAGATGACGGGCCGACTGGAGAGCATCTGAGTGTTCACGCAGCCTCTCTGAATCTTCTTCATTTTGCATGAGTTTCGCATCATCTGTGTACATGATTATTGGTGTCTATTTCCTCTGTCAGGTCGTGTGTGTACTCACCTATTTGTGTCTGCAGGATCGAGCATTGACTCTTGGGTCCCGCCTTTCGAGCCAACGGTTGTTTACAGCAATGACTCCTGTCCCATTTCCCTGATATATCTAGTTTTAAAATTATGAATAGAGTGTGCTTCCTGTTATGATCTCAGCCTACAGGAGAAACGAGTCTCCCCCCTTGAGAGTTATTCAGCAAGCCTGACCTAACCGGAAGGTCTAGGAAATATAGAGGCGATAACACAGATGTAAAATAGTTTGTTGGATTCAAATAACAATTTAAGATTATGGGCAGTGCATAAGGAAACAGATAAATGACTGGCTAGGAGATGTGGACATTTTGCTGGAGGCGTGAGGCTCACTTCTGGAGGACTTTGACCTCACTTGAGGCCAGACATCGCAGGGGGAAAGCCGCGCTCCGTTGAGCTCCCGTCAGAAGGGAACCCCTAGTGATATATCTCGAAGAGAAGAGAAGTGTGCAGACGTACCAGCTGTGGAATCGAGCTGGGGACGTGTGGTCTCAAGTCCTGGTCGACGAGGAGAGTATTATTCAGCCCAAAGACATTATCGTGGGCCGTGGCAGTGCCCTGACCAAGCTCCGTCAGAGGGAGGAGCGCCCTCGACGAGACAATCTGTGGTAAGCACGATATAAGCCAGTTCATAGTGATTGCTTGTAGTTGGTCGTGTGCCCAGCGACAGTAGCTATGTTTATTGATAAGTTAGACATGTTTTAATAAGGCAGAAGGCCTGAAATAAGAGAGTGGAGAGGGAGGAACACGGAGCGACGTCCATCCCCTCTGAGCGCTGGCAGGTGACTGAAAGCTCCCAACGGCGGAGGCCCCTCCTGGAATGAGTGAGGCGGAGTGAGTGAGGACCACCGCCGAGCGAGGTGGAGTATGGACCCGCCCAAAACGGGGGAGTCCACTCTCACAGTATGTAGAGAGCAGATGGATATAGGAGGCAAACATATTGTGTGATTATTTTTGTTTATGTGTTAAAGTGGAAACATTTTTATTGGAGTGTCGATGGGTTGCAGGTTTGTCTTTGGGGAAGAAGTTGCTGAGAACTTCGAAGCCAGCACAGATGAAGTAGTTGATGAGACTCCAAGGTAGTGGAGGCGAGGACCTCGAGCTGTGAGGAGAAGCAGTGAAGAGGAGTGTCACGTGCTTCTGTAGAGGTGGTGAAGCACCATAGTTGCTCGAGGAAACTTCATGGTGTAGCAGCCAAGAGAGCTGTGGAGGACCCTAGCAGAAGGGTGAAGCACCGTAGTTGCTCAAGGAAACTTCATGATAGCAGCCTGGAGGAGCTGCAGAGGATCCTGGTAGTGAAGCCCGGAAGAACCTAAAGATTTCAGGGTAGTGAACTTCCAGAGGTGGAAGGGAAGTTCTGGTGGATTACTTGTAGGGAGTTGATAGTGTTTGGTTGTCATTAGCGTGCAAGACGCAGTGAGAGGTGAGTGACTGTTTGCATTCTTATGTCAAGGAGTGTTTTGTACTGAAGTTTAGAGTTACAGTCGTAGGCTGGATTACCTACAGATGTATGTGTTCTAGGACTGATAGAGTGATCGATTGATCATTGTTGTGTATCAAGGAACATTTATAATGATATATGTTATTGCATTCACATGCTGATTTTCTTTGTACACATTTATAGATACATATATATATTCTCTTGCTGATGGTGCAACAGTGTATGTAGACTTGATCAACTTGAGGAGGTTGATAGTATCAGGTGGTGAACCAGGAGATAGGATACCACTTGATAAGCTGATGATAGAGTTCTGATGGTGTTGGAGAACAACCTGATTGTAATAGTATAGAGTATAGGATTCATTATTATTATATGTGTGTATGTATTGTGTATGTGCTTTGTCCAGTAAATGTATTCCAATTTGCTGGTATTTGCCCTTGTCCTAGTGAGGCTTCCCATGAAATAGTACAGAAGAAGAGAGAGAGAGAGAAAGAACCAAGAACCACTGCTGTGGACAGGGGTAGAAGGTAATACTAATAAGTCAAAAGGGGATTGAGGAGATCATATCACCTAAGGAGAGAGTGGGGAGTCACAGCGGCTCGAGTGGGTGTGTGCACGTGACAACGAGGCTAAGTATTGGAACCGCATCCCCTAAATGTGTGACGTTGAGCCCCTCTCCAAGAGCCAGAAACGCCAAGGGTGATCTCCTAGTGAGGTATAAGCACTCTACCGAGTTGTGGGTTGGGTTGTCCGTAAAGGAGGAACACGACGACAACAACACCACCAACCCACAAGACTATAATATTCCACAACCTGTTCCTTAAGTGCATTCTATTTTTCCACTACTCTCACGCTAAAGGAATACTTCCTAACATCTCTGTGACTCATCTGAGTTTCCAGCTTCCACCCATTGTTACGGTGCCCTCTCCTATTTCTTTCGTTTGCCGGCTTAAGGAGTCATATCAGCTCTCCCTACTGATTCTCTGAGGTTCAGGGAATCTAATCATATATATGTGGCGACCAGACCGGCTGCCAGTTAAGGGAAGGAAGTTATATTATAAGTTGTAAATAAAGGAAAATTGTCGCCCTGTTATAAAATGAAACAGTATCCCCTACGACAGATATGACCTTTTGGAAGGGACATTAGTCGATCGCGGATTGGCCGACGTAGGTCGCGGGCGACAAATCAGGGCCCGCCATGACGTCACCGAGTGCCCCGGGCGGCGCCAACGTCAGAGTGGCTCTGACTTTGGAAGCGACAGGACGCGCTTCGGTCTGCTCTCAAGGATTGGAGGCTCTGCAAGCCTTGTTCAGTGGATTGAGCTGGCCCTCGCAGCCCATCATAGTTATTGGAGACCCTGCGCTTCTGGGAAGCAAAAGAGGAACCAAGTTCAGTGAGCAGAGAAGTCCCAAACTTGGAAAATAGTCGGCGACGACGCTGGGCGGCGCCGCTGGTTGGACGTTGAGGTCTGGAAGGTGGGGGGCAGACCTAGCTGTGATTGGGGTCACATCCACTGAGCATCTTGGAAGGACGACACCGTGCCTAGGACAAGGAGCAACGCCTTGTGGGAGAGGCGAGTGTGGGGAAAATAGTGATTAGCTCAGCGCCCGTCGATGAACCAGGATTGGGGCAGCTGAATCTCAGGGATTGGAACGGCGACGACGCGAAGGCTTCACGAAACCTGAGGACCTGTGGAACGTCCTGGATCGTCAAGGATCGACCCAAGGAAGCGTGGCAACCTCACACCATCGAGGGACAGGCGTCGTGAGCCAGGAGTGTAAGGTAGATCATTTTCCCTCCCATTACCCCTTGTATGAGTAGGCTAGTTAGGCCACAATATTTACTTGTGTATGTGGCAGCAAGACTTTATTACTTTAATAGTAGAACAGGCTGCAAGGCAGCTTGTGTCCAGGACTGTCAGAGAGGACAGTGTGTATGGATGACAGGACAGTGAAGAAGAGGTGCCGACGTGGTGAAGAGGCCCTCCTGTGAGAGTGTGAGACTCCTGTCTTCCTGCCCAGTTGAAGGAGTGTTGGAGGTCGTGGAAGAAGAGGCTGACGATCTCCAGACTCATTATCCATATTCCATATTCATGTATTACTTGTGATTGTGTGTGTGTGTTCATGTAATTTGCATCAGTAAATCCACACCTTTTATTACTGTGTTTGAGTGTGCCTCCATTTATGATATTTCTCTATGAGCATACATTTCTGGCTACAAACAATATATAATACACCCACTGAACTGCATTGCTGGGGTGCAGATATAATAACCCAGCTGGCGACCTTGCTAAGAGGAAGATAGAGAAGACAGGCGGGAAAGGAGTTCCTGCAACCTTTTTTTTGTCTGGCAGGCAAGGCTCAGGGAGGTTATGGTTATAAGGTAAGCCTGAGTCTTCCTTCACTCCCCCACGGGTCTAGGCCGGAACTGTTAACAGCAGTTTCCCCGTGTTTGACTGAAGGGCTTCCAGGGTGAATCAGTGGCACCCCCTTTTGTGGTGGAAGCAAAGACCTGCGGAGGTGGGCATTGTTGGTCCTATCTTGTGTGACCAAGGAGACTCCGGTGAATCCCGGGAGTCGGAGGGGCTGAGTATTTGGGCCTTTTGAGCCCCTAGCAGTTAAGTGTTAGCAGAGCCCCGGACCGCCCACCCCCACGTGACAAGAGAACTGGCGACCTTGCCAGGATTCGAACCCCAGTAGCCAAGAACTGGGAACTTCGCCAGGAAGCGTGGATCAAGCTACAGTGTGGACCAAATTTCAAGACAAGTGTTGCCAGGGTACTAATACAGTGTGGCCAGTGAATTCGGTGGTACTGTTACTCAACCAGCTAAGGGACTGAAACGGTGAAATTAGTGCCTACTAACTTGTCTGTGCTGTCGTGTATGCTTGATAATATAGAGATGGAGGAGGACAAAGTAAAGAAATTTATTGACACAAGGGACGAGAGAATTTTGGAAGAGTGTACCAAGGCCCAGCTCCAACAAGTGGCAAACCACTTTGGGATCAGGTTGAGGACGACTAAGGTAGCGGAGCGAAGGATAGAGATCATGGCACAGCTCACAGCTCGAGAGGAAGCGACGGGAGAGGAGCCATCTCAAGAGGAGCCGTCCCGAGGAGAGCCGTCGCAAGGTGAACCGTCCCGACTAGGGCCTCCCCAAGCGCCTACCAGTGTGGAGAGAATTCACAGTGAACATGGGAGCAGTGGAAGGTCCAGCTGTAGTAAGAGGAGCCTGCAACTGGAAATAATGAAGATGCAACTGGAAGCCCAGCTGCGACGAGAGGAGAGAGAAGCGCAAATGCAGCGAGAGGAGCGAGAAGCTCGGCTGCAGCGAGAAGAAGGAGAGAGACAACTGCGACTGGAGGAGATAAAGGCAAAGAAAGAAGTCGAATTGCGTCGCGTTGAACGTGGTCTGCCCTCACTACCTGCACGGCGGGATGACCTCAAGGTAAGGGAACGTGACTTACCTACGTTCGAACCACAAGAAGCTGAGGCGTTCTTCGAACACTTTGAACGGATAGCAACTCTGAAGGAGTGGCCGGAAGATGATTGGGCTGCTCTGGTCCAGGGCAGGTTGACTGGTGAGGCCCGGGAAGCCTATAACATGCTGGACCTAGAGGAGTGTACTAGTTATGACGCGATTAAGAATGCGGTTCTCCACTCATTCCGGCTGACTCCGGAGATGTACCGGAAGCGGTTCAGAGAGTGTACAAGAGCGTCGGGAAAGACTTACGCCGAGACCGCCAGGGATATGGAACGGAAATTCCTACGATGGTTGAAGGCGGAGGAAGCGGAGTCGGTGGATGATATCAAACGACTGATAGTGATGGAGAAGTTTATGTCAGTGCTCCATCCTGAGTTGCAAGTAAGGTTGAGAGAAGCAGGTATTAAGGACCTGAAGGCTGCAGGGGATCGAGCTGACATGCTGGAGGAGGCGCTACATATCAGGAGGGAGGGGCCGCCCAGACACTCGCCTTACCCCAGGTCGGGAGGGAACCTTAGGAGTTCAGGAGGAGCGAGGACGAGTGGGGACTCTCCCATGAGTAGTGTGCCCGATGAAGTGACGCGGTTCAAGAGCTCAAGAGACGCGGGGAGGAAGCCCCAAGCTGTGAGCAGTGGACCTAGCTCGGGAGCAAGTGCTGCAGTCCCGGACACGATGACAGGGAGTCCAAGGAGGACCCAGGGGACGTCCGCAAGCGGTACCGCCAGAGTGACTGGCGAGTGGCCACCCAGGGGAGGTGGCCGATGCTACAACTGTGGTGTGAGAGGACACTATGCCCGCGAGTGTGAGGAGCACCAAAGGAATGTAGGATTAATGTTGGAAGAGGAGAGAGTGTTTGTTCACACCCCATATTATAGTGGACCCAACGTGAATGGTTGGGAAATGAAGTTGGGTGAACATCCCTTCGTTTTCGGGGCCAACGTGAAGTATGGAAAGTCAGACCCAGTGGAGGTTGCCGTGCTTCGAGATACGGGTGCTGACATAAGTATGGTGACCAGGAGTATTCTCCCCAAGGAATTTAATGATTCACCTGTGGGAGTGGTGAGGATACGCAGTGTGGGGGAGGAATACAGGTTGCCACTTCACGAAGTACAGCTGATTGCCGACTGCGGAGTCGAGAAAGCTATAGTAGCTGTAGCCCCTAAGTTACCCCTAGAGCATGTGCAGATGGTGCTGGGTAATGACCTCGGAGGAGGCAGGATACAACCCGATTGGGCCAGAAGTGCCTATGTTGCAAGCAGCGGTATAACCCTGCCAGGTGAGGTATCGGTCGTTCCAGATGGTAGTGAGGAAGCCGACTTCGCCAGGGGAAACGTCGCCAGAGACGACGACAACGAGGGCGAGAGTGCAGAGAGGTCGTCGGAGGTTGTGGAAAACCCCGACGGGGACCTCCGACTAAGCCTGATGATGCGTGTGGAGGAGTGGCGAGGAGCAGCTGTACAAACGCCTGGGGCGGTGAAGAGGCTGCAGACCGCACTCCCTCCATACAGAAACGTGAATAAAGTAAGCTCAGTGGATGAGCGAACGGCAGTGAGGGGCAGAGTGGAGGAGCCACGACGCAAGGCACCCTATGCCGGCCAGATGAATAGTGGTAGGTGCAAGATGAACCACCGTGGTGAGGTGAGCCACAGGGAGGTGGATGAGCCCAACCACGAACCGAAGAAGACGTCTGCAGGGAAGAGAATCTCCTGGAGGAGTGAAGATGTTCGTCGGGAACGAAGGAGCGAATGGTATAGGAAAGGAAATACGAAGAAAGCAGGGAATAGGTACACCCAGGGTAGGCGCCAGCCTAACCAGAGGGGCATTGGGCCATCGCAAAAGCCTAGTGTGGAAGAGAGGAAGCTGCTGGATGGAGTACAGGTTACAAGTGCCACTGTGAGGAGACAACGCACCTACGGGAGAAGAGGAACCGAGAAGAGAGAAGATTGGCGAAGAGGAGATCATGAGAGGAAACATGGAGTACCTGTAGGACGCAGTGGAAATGCAAGACTATCTCGGAGTGCACGACGCGGTGGAGGCGCCGCATGCACTGAATCTTACAGTGGTAACGAGCCGTGGGAGTACACTCGTAGCCACGGAGAGGGGATTTCTTGTAGGTGTTCAGGGAACACCCATCATACCCGGTACTATGCGAGGTGGAGATACAATGAGGCAAGTGACTGGCAAGGTGGTACGAGCCACGTCACCAACTGGAGGAGTGACACTTCAGGAACGGAGGGAGCAAGAGTATAGATTGCCCTCTTGAGTGCTGCTCTTCCGATATGACTCTTATTTTAAGGGGAGGGGTATGTTACGGTGCCCTCTCCTATTTCTTTCGTTTGCCGGCTTAAAGAGTCATATCAGCTCTCCCTACTGATTCTCTGAGGTTCAGGGAATCTAATGATATATGTGGCGACCAGACCGGCTGCCAGTTAAGGGAAGGAAGTTATATTATAAGTTGTAAATAAAGGAAAATTGTCGCCCTGTTATAAAATGAAACAGTATCCCCTACGACAGATATGACCTTTTGGAAGGGACATTAGTCGATCGCGGATTGGCCGACGTAGGTCGCGGGCGACAAATCAGGGCCCGCCATGACGTCACCGAGTGCCCCGGGCGGCGCCAACGTCAGAGTGGCTCTGACTTTGGAAGCGACAGGACGCGCTTCGGTCTGCTCTCAAGGATTGGAGGCTCTGCAAGCCTTGTTCAGTGGATTGAGCTGGCCCTCGCAGCCCATCATAGTTATTGGAGACCCTGCGCTTCTGGGAAGCAAAAGAGGAACCAAGTTCAGTGAGCAGAGAAGTCCCAAACTTGGAAAATAGTCGGCGACGACGCTGGGCGGCGCCGCTGGTTGGACGTTGAGGTCTGGAAGGTGGGGGGCAGGCCTAGCTGTGATTGGGGTCACATCCACTGAGCATCTTGGAAGGACGACACCGTGCCTAGGACAAGGAGCAACGCCTTGTGGGAGAGGCGAGTGTGGGGAAAATAGTGATTAGCTCAGCGCCCGTCGATGAACCAGGATTGGGGCAGCTGAATCTCAGGGATTGGAACGGCGACGACGCGAAGGCTTCACGAAACCTGAGGACCTGTGGAACGTCCTGGATCGTCAAGGATCGACCCAAGGAAGCGTGGCAACCTCACACCATCGAGGGACAGGCGTCGTGAGCCAGGAGTGTAAGGTAGATCATTTTCCCTCCCATTACCCCTTGTATGAGTAGGCTAGTTAGGCCACAATATTTACTTGTGTATGTGGCAGCAAGACTTTATTACTTTAATAGTAGAACAGGCTGCAAGGCAGCTTGTGTCCAGGACTGTCAGAGAGGACAGTGTGTATGGATGACAGGACAGTGAAGAAGAGGTGCCGACGTGGTGAAGAGGCCCTCCTGTGAGAGTGTGAGACTCCTGTCTTCCTGCCCAGTTGAAGGAGTGTTGGAGGTCGTGGAAGAAGAGGCTGACGATCTCCAGACTCATTATCCATATTCCATATTCATGTATTACTTGTGATTGTGTGTGTGTGTTCATGTAATTTGCATCAGTAAATCCACACCTTTTATTACTGTGTTTGAGTGTGCCTCCATTTATGATATTTCTCTATGAGCATACATTTCTGGCTACAAACAATACATAATACACCCACTGAACTGCATTGCTGGGGTGCAGATATAATAACCCAGCTGGCGACCTTGCTAAGAGGAAGATAGAGAAGACAGGCGGGAAAGGAGTTCCTGCAACCTTTTTTTTGTCTGGCAGGCAAGGCTCAGGGAGGTTATGGTTATAAGGTAAGCCTGAGTCTTCCTTCACTCCCCCACGGGTCTAGGCCGGAACTGTTAACAGCAGTTTCCCCGTGTTTGACTGAAGGGCTTCCAGGGTGAATCAGTGGCACCCCCTTTTGTGGTGGAAGCAAAGACCTGCGGAGGTGGGCATTGTTGGTCCTATCTTGAGTGACCAAGGAGACTCCGGTGAATCCCGGGAGTCGGAGGGGCTGAGTATTTGGGCCTTTTGAGCCCCTAGCAGTTAAGTGTTAGCAGAGCCCCGGACCGCCCACCCCCACGTGACACCATGTCCCCTCGTTCTGTTACTATTACGTGTAACATTTCATCTATTTCCACTTTGTCAATTCCCCTGAGTATTTTATACGTTCCTATCATATCCCTCCTCTCCCTTCTTTTTTTCTAGTGTCGTAAGGTTCAGTTCCTTCAGGCGCTCTTCATATTCCATCACACGTAACTCTGGGATAAGCCTCGTCTCAAACTTTTGAACCTTTTCCAGTTTCCTTTTGTGTTTCTTCTGGTGGGGACTCCATGATGGCGCGGCATACTCTAAGACTGGTCTCACATAGGCAGTGTAAAGCGCCCTAAAAGCCTCCTCACTTAGGTTTCTGAATGATGCTCTAACTTTTGCCAGTGTAGAGTACGCTGCTGTCGTTATCCTATTCATATGTGCCTCAGGAGATAGATTAGGTGTTACGTCCACACCCAGGTCTCTTTCTCGAATCGTTACAGGTAGGCAGTTACCCTTCACTGTGTACTGTCCCTTTGGTCTCCTATCACCTGATCACATTTCCATAACTTTACATTTACTCGTTTTGAAGTCCAGTAGCCGTTTCTCTGACCATCTCTGCAACCTGTCCAGGTCCTCCTGGAGGATCCTACAATTCTCATCTGTCACAACTCTTCTCATTAGTTTTGCGTCATCCGCTAACAGTGACATGTAAGATTCCACTCCTGTAAACATATCATTTACGTAAATTAGAAATAGAACTGGTTCCAGCACCGATCCTTGAGGTACTCCACTCGTTACTGTTCGCCAGTCCGACTTCTCGCCCCTTCCCATTATTCTTTGACACCTTCCTGTTAGGTAGTTCCTCACCCATGCTAGGGCCATTCCACTTACTCCTGCCTGCCTCTCAAGTTTGAATAGCAGTCTTATGTGCGGTACCGTATCAAAGGCCTTTTGGCAGTCTAGAAATATGCAGTCTGCCCAACCTTCTCTGTCCTGCCTTATCTTTGTTATTTTATCATAGAATTCCAAAAGGTTTGTTAGGCATGATTTCCCTGTTCAGAACCCATGTTGATGTTTGTTTACAAACCCAATGCTCTCCAGGTGTGCAACAAGTCTTAGAATAATTATTCTTTCAAGTATTTTGCAGGAGATGCTTGTTAGTGATACGGGTCTGTAGTTAAGTGGTTCCTTCTTATCTCCTTTCTTGAAAATCGGTACGACATTTGCCTTCTTCAGCAACTGGGCAATCCTCCCGACATAAGCGACTCAATAAAGATCATTGCCAGAGGCACGCGGAAGGCCTGCGATGCCTCTTTTAGTATCGAGGGTGATACTTTGTCTGGTCCAACCGCTTTAGAACAGTCTGGTCTGTGTGTGTGTGTGTTGAGGAGAAGAGGAAGGTGCTTGTGTTCTCCAAAATGTGTTTAGATTATCGAGAGCTAGCTCCTGGACCCGCCCCAGCGACAGCTTACCAGCTGTTGATTGTCTAAAGCTGTGAGTCACGAAGCTTATTAGATCTATTTTCGAATCTTTTATTTGCTGTTATCTTGTACTGTATCTTCATCTTGTTCACTGATATTGTATATTATCATTAAGCTATAAACGTTCTAACACACCTGTGATTGGGGGAACTATCAGGGGAAACCACCAAGCCATTACGACTATATAGCACCTGGAAAGGATCAGGATAAGGATTTAGGATGTGACGGGGAAGGAATAGTGCCCAACCACTTGGACGGTCGGGGATTGAATGCCAACCTGCATGAAGCGAGACCGTCGCTATACCGTCCAGCCCAAGTGGTTGAGAAAATCCGTAGGTGCCGTGATGAGGGTTCGAACTTGTGCTCAGGGTGTTCACAGGCACACGCTGTAGCCAACCAGGCCATGACATGCTCTCCCCACCACGGCTCTTATACGGATTTTCTCATTGATTACTCTCTGGGTACCTGTGATTGACCGGAACCCCAAATATCAGTCCAGCCTTACAGAAAAAAACGCGTTTCTAATTCACGTTAACAATTTTCCCTAAGAATCTTTCATGTCGTTGTCATGTCTCTTATGTTCAGTTTATTTATGTGTAGTTAGATTCAACGCTAATAGTCAGACCTCACAGTTTATCACTTGTAGTATTGGTACAATCTTGAATATTTTCAAGAATGGATAAATTTTTATTTAGATGGCATGTGTGTGTGTGGGGGGGGGGGGGGGCGGGGAGGGGGGGGAGTAAGGTGGGGATGGGGTTCCAGGCTGGGTCGGAATACTCCAGCATGGATCTTACATATACAGTACCTCATGCACTATCTTGAAAGCCTATTTAAATAGATGCCTAAATGTTTTTAATGTATTTGTTAACGTTGTATTTTCTGATGATGTTATATTCTATTTATAAAGGCATACAGAGGCCTCTTTTTTTTTAGGATACATCATCTTGTGTGTCATTCTTTGTTGGTTCAAGAAGTCTCGGGTCTTTTATTTCGCATTGTTCAAAGGTCCTTCCTCCTATCTCTCAAAGTCGGATTACAGTTCACGTGACAAATTTAAAGTAAGACTGATCTCCCTGCAGTTTATATCATCCGGATCCATTAATATGAATATTAAAATGTCTTTATTTAATTCATTAGGTGCATTAGCAATATTTGCATAAATGTTTCTTTGTCCAGATTTCTGAAAGCTATTTCTGCACACCAGCTTTGTATATGAGATGATGTGAAGGGTTTTGTTATGGACCTTCAAAGACAGGCGTCCATAGAGATGTTGATCTTTGATATGGACGGGGGTGTTGACCATCAACATACACACAGGGGGTGTTGATCATCAACATACACACAGGGGGTGTTGATCATCAACATACACACAGGGGGTGTTGATCATTAACATACACACACAGGGGGTGTTGATCATTAACATACACACAGGGGGTGTTGATCATCAACATACTCACACAGGGGTGTTGATCATCAACATACACACAGGGGGTGTTGATCATCAACATACACACAGGGGGTGTTGATCATTAACATACACACACAGGGGGTGTTGATCATTAACATACACACAGGGGGTGTTGATCATCAACATACACACACAGGGGGTGTTGATCATCAACATACACACAGGGGTGTTGATCATCAACATACACACAGGGGGTGTTGATCATTAACATACACACACAGGGGGTGTTGACCATCAACATACACACAGGGGGTGTTGATCATCAACATACACACAGGGGGTGATGATCATTAACATACACACACAGGGGGTGTTGACCATCAACATACACACAGGGGTGTTGATCATCAACATACACACACAGGGGGTGTTGATCATCAACATACACACAGGGGGTGTTGATCATCAACATACACACAGGGGTGTTGACCATCAACATACACACAGGGGTGTCGATCATCAACATACACACACAGGGGTGTTGATCATCAACATACACACACAGGGGTGTTGACCATCAACATACACACAGGGGGTGTTGACCATCAACATACACACAGGGGGTGTTGACCATCAACATACTCACACAGAGGTGTTGACCATCAACATACACACACAGGGGTGTTGATCATCAACATACACACACAGGGGGTGTTGATCATCAACATACACACAGGGGGTGTTGACCATCAACATACTCACAGGGGTGTTGACCATCAACATACACACAGGGGTGTTGACCATCAACATACACACACAGGGGTGTTGATCATCAACATACACACAGGGGGTGTTGACCATCAACATACTCACACAGGGGGTGTTGACCATCAACATACTCACACAGGGGGTGTTGACCATCAACATACTCACACAGGGGTGTTGACCATCAACATACTCACACAGGGGGTGTTGACCATCAACATACTCACACAGGGGGTGTTGATCATCAACATACACACACAGGGGGTGTTGACCATCAACATACTCACACAGGGGTGTTGATCATCAACATACACACAGGGGGTGTTGATCATCAACATACACACACAGGGGTGTTGATCATCAACATACACACAGGGGTGTTGACCATCAACATACACACACAGGGGGTGTTGATCATCAACATACTCACACAGGGGGTGTTGATCATCAACATACACACACAGGGGGTGTTGACCATCAACATACTCACACAGGGGTGTTGATCATCAACATACACACAGGGGGTGTTGATCATCAACATACACACACAGGGGTGTTGATCATCAACATACACACAGGGGTGTTGACCATCAACATACACACACAGGGGGTGTTGATCATCAACATACTCACACAGGGGGTGTTGATCATCAACATACACACACAGGGGGTGTTGATCATCAACATACACACACAGGGGGTGTTGATCATCAACATACACACACAGGGGGTGTTGATCATCAACATACACACACAGGGGGTGTTGATCATCAACATACACACACAGGGGGTGTTGATCATCAACATACTCACACAGGGGGTGTTGATCATCAACATACACACACAGGGGTGTTGATCATCAACATACACACACAGGGGGTGTTGACCATCAACATACTCACACAGGGGTGTTGATCATCAACATACACACACAGGGGGTGTTGATCATCAACATACTCACACAGGGGGTGTTGATCATCAACATACACACACAGGGGGTGTTGACCATCAACATACTCACACAGGGGTGTTGATCATCAACATACACACATGGGTGTTGATCATCAACATACACACACAGGGGGTGTTGATCATCAACATACACACACAGGGGGTGTTGATCATCAACATACACACACAGGGGTGTTGATCATCAACATACACACACAGGGGGTGTTGATCATCAACATACACACACAGGGGTGTTGATCATCAACATACACACACAGGGGGTGTTGATCATCAACATACACACACAGGGGTGTTGATCATCAACATACTCACACAGGGGTGTTGATCATCAACATACACACAGGGGTGTTGATCATCAACATACACACACAGGGGGTGTTGATCATCAACATACACACACAGGGGTGTTGATCATCAACATACACACACAGGGGGTGTTGACCATCAACATACTCACACAGGGGTGTTGATCATCAACATACACACAGGGGGTGTTGATCATCAACATACACACACAGGGGGTGTTGATCATCAACATACACACACAGGGGTGTTGACCATCAACATACACATGGACTGTGTATGAAGACATAATGCTCCTATCAGCAAATATGTTAATTCTGATTACAAGTGCCACTTCAACCATTAGGATTTCCAATGATATTCCAACTCCCAGCGAAGCTCTGGGAGAGAGATTAACTGCGACAGCAATTAATCCCGATGTGAGTTATACCTTTTGAAGCCCCGCGATATATCAGAAGGGTGAGTGATATACTGTGGAAGACTGCCATATATATATCTAGCGTGAGGGAGGCGATATATAAAGAGATCACGTCTATATATTCTACCTAGACTTAAATGTTATTTTGATGACTGATTTCTCTGGAAAGATTGTGAAAGATGGGGATATTCAACGTGATGAGTGAGGTGAAGTTGTGATGACGATGATGAGTAGTGAAGACGGAGGCTAGAAGTTGAGAATAAGTAATTATCACAAGAAAGGAGTTGAGAATAGTTCTCTGAGATTTTGAATTAGGATGACAGGTGGAAATTATATTATGATAGACACTAATGATGTGATGTGTCTTCTTTCTTTCATACCGGCTGTCTTCTAACTTTCTGGCGGTTCTCCTCTTACCAATGACGTATGAAACACTATTGAAAGAGGCCGGCACAAGCCTTCCGTTCATTTCTTTAGTAATATTGGTGGGATTCGATCAGTTCCAGCAGACTTGGTCGTGTTGTGATTCAGCAAGTGCATCTTTCTTCATATCTTGTAATCCCAAAGTCCTCCACTGCTGAACGAGTCCACAAGGGCCGTAATGGTTTCACGCCAATACATCGGGACCAAAGAGCCAGAGCTCAACCCCCGCAAGCACAAATAGGTGAGTACTGCAGGTTGCTTTGCACCATTCCCCTCAGTTCACGTATTTACCCTATTGTGAAAGACCTCTTATATAGCTTGATTACAGCTTGATTAATTTCACGCAGCGCTCAATGTCTGTCTCTGTGAGCATGTCATTCCCTGTTGACTACAATGCTCTACATCTCACACTGTATACTGACAAAGAGCTGAAATCTCTTGAAACCTTGCAAAATGAAGCTATGCGTCTCATCCTTGGGGCTCCAAAGTCCACGAGAATAGTTAACATGAGAGCAGAGTTAAAATTACCTACCATAAGTGAGAGAATCTTGTCTATTAGCACAGCTTTCGGCGTGAAGGCATTGAGTAGATCTAGACAACACATGAAGTTTCAAGCTAAACTTTCTAATATGCTACACTCACCTGAGGTCTATAGAAGAAGAACGAAATCTGATTATGTATATTGGTTCTACAAGGTAGCCAACTCCATCAAAATATTAAATATGTACCCAACTCGACTAATGATTAATCAGCCAATTACTCCATGGGATAACTGGGATCTATCAGTTGATTTTGTAAATGCGCCCAAGAAAGATAGTGTGCACACTACATTGTTAAAACAGTTAACACTGAAAAGCATCACTGAAAGTACTCAGAGTATGGGTAACGATGTTTATCAGTGCTATACCGACGGCTCTGTAGAAGAAGGTGGACGAAGTACCGGATGTGCATGTAACATATTTGAACAATCTTCTCTCGTACATACAGCAATGAAGCGCGTCAATGACTGGGCAAGTACAACTCAAACCGAACTTGCAGGCATATACCTTGCCACTGAATTTTTAAAAGACAAAGGCAGTGGACTTATATACTGTGACTCGCAGAGTGCACTCCTGGCATTGAACGCACATAGTAGTGACACCCAGAAAATAGTCAGTGATATTCGAATGAATGTTTTAGCTGCCAAAGAAAACAGATTTGAGATTAAATTCCTATGGATACCATCACATGTTGGCATCTCAAGGCATGACACTGTTGATATGCTTGCTAAGTCAGCCTGCAGAAAACCAGTGGTAGAAATTGATATGGGTGTTTCATTAGCAGTGACAAAGAGAATACTTAAACAAATATCTAATGAAAATCTCACCGACCTAACAAATTCTCAAAGACCTGAAAGTTGTAGCATTAAATATTATGATAGATATCGTGAGGAGACATTCACATATGGGACTAATAGAACAAGAACCCGGCAATGTGATGTTATAGTGGCCAGAATACGCCTGGGATATAGACGTATCTGGCAGCTTTCTCAAAACCCAAATGTCGAGTACACAATGTGTCAACTGTGTGAAAGAGAAAACATGCACTCTCTTGAACATTATATTGTAGAATGTCCCATACTGACTGACTTTCGCCCTCCTGGGCTAAGGTATGCTGAACTCTGTAGTTACTATATGAGTACTGGAACACTTGATGATATATTGGACTTGTATCCAAAATTGACCATGTAATGTATCAATCATACAATGTATGTATGTGATGTAACTATATAACCTGAGCTTGTAAAAGCACCTTCATCACCTTCAGTGATTAAGTGCTTAATTGCACACTAGTTTCTTTATCAGCTACCTCACCCTGTCAGGGTAAATGAGACAAATGTATGTGAATGCATGTGTGTGTGTATATATGTATGTGTATGTGTGTGTATGTATATGTATGGGTATAAAGCATATATGGAAGCTGATCAGAATTACATTTCACCTTTGTGAATGTACATTAATGACACTATGTAAAAGACACATCTAATACTTTATGTAGGGCATACGTAAATCTGTGTATCTATGTATTTACGTATGTAGGTTAGCTTAGCATTTTAAAA